>NC_081568.1:1796311-1875417 GCF_022355385.1 Mustela nigripes
TGATAAAAATGACTTACCTGGGCGCCTGGGTGGCTCAGTGGGTTAAAGCCTCTGCCTTCGGCTCAGGTCATGATCCCAGGGTCCTGGGATCGAGCCCTGCATCGGGCTCTCTGCTCAGCAGGGAACCTGCTTCCTTTCCTCTCTCCCTGCTTGCCTCTCTGTCTACTTGTGATCTCTGCCTGTCAAATAAATAAATAAATAATCTTAAAAAAAAAAAAAAGAAGAAGAATGACCTACCCTAACCCTTTTAGAAAATTGAGAAAATAAAAATAATTCTAAGCTCACTTTATGAAACTGGCATAATCCTGAGATAGAAATTTGGCGAGAACATTATGGACAAAGAAAATTACAGACCAATGTCTTTTAGAAACGTAGAAACAAACAGCTTGAGTACAATCCTAATGAACAGAAACATTATTAGGTCTGATGTGTGATGCCTCCAAAACAGGATTATTGGAGGAGTGCACACAGACTTCCAACCCTGGAAACTAACCCATGTGACTCACACAGTAACAGAAGAGAAGTGGGAAACCACCAGATCATAGATTATATTCACTGAAAAAAAATGGCTAATGGAATTCCATATCTGCTCATAAGAAAAACCATAAGCAAAGTAGAAATAGAAGGAGTCTTAAAATAATATTAATTAACAATTTGAAAGGAAGCTATAGGCAACACTGCACTTAATCATGAAATATTGAACACTTCCTCCCTGAGGTTGAAAAGAGCCTGAGAAAGTCTATTCATACCACATCTGCTCAATAGTCTGTTAGAAGTCCAAACAAATAAGGCAAGAAAAAGAAATGGAGGTCACAAAAATTGAAAAGATTACTTGTGGGTGCTCTCATTTTATTTATAGAAAAGCCAAGAGAACCTACAAACCAGTAAAATTAATATGAATTTAATAAGGTCACTGATTTCAAAATAAAAATAAAAATAATAGTGTTTCATGTACAAACAATAAACAATCAGAAAACAATTTTTCAATAACATGCAGGTATCAGCAAACTTTTTCTTTTTTGAAGGACCAGATAGCAAATAACCTAGGCTTTGCCAGCCACATGCAATCACTATTGCATATAATTTCTTTCTCTCTTTTTTATTTTCTTAATGATCTTTTAAAAACATAAGAACTATTCTTAGCTAAGAGTCACACAAAAATAGATTAATGGCTCAGTCTGGCCCATGGGCCTCCGTTTGCTGGCCCTGACCACAGCAAGAGAATATGAGATAAACAGGAGTAAATCTGAGGGACGCTACACATGACCTCACCCTTCAACTAGAAAACAGCTGAGAGAAAGTAAAGAAAACACAAATAATGAAAAATAGACCATAGTTCAATAGGGATTGTCTTTTTAAGTAGTTGTTCTATGAGAATGTCATTTCTGTGTAAAAGAAAGTGAAGAACTTTTTAAAAAAAATATTTTATTTTATTTATTTGCCAGAGCAAGAGAGAGAGAGAGAGAGAGAAGCAGGGAGAGGGGCAGAGGGGGAAGCAGGCTCTCCGCTGAGCAGGGAGTCTGATGCTGGACTCAATCCCAGGACCCTGGGATCACGACATGGGCCGAAGGCAGATGCTTAACCGACTGAGCTGCCCAGGCGTCCTGAAAGTGAACAACTCCTGTTCAAGGTGAAGAGAATGAAAAAGATAAGCCAGAAACTGGGAAGAGATATTGGCATTAAATGTCTCTGACAAAGAATGCACACCCAGGACATGCAAGAGAGCCTCCAAATCAAGAAGAAAGAATAAACATCCAAAAAAAGGTTAAAACTTACACCAAAATGCCAGTAAGCATTTATTCTCCATCACTAATCGTCAGGGACATGCAAATTAAATCCATCACCAGATACCGTCACATACCCACTATAAGGGAAGACCGAGAAAGACGGGCGGATGCCGAGACGATGGAAGTTCTTCTCTGCTGGTTTTGGTGTGTGAGTTTGTACAACCATTTTTAGATCTGTTTGGCGGTACTTGCCGTAGCTAAATATGCTTCTACAGTATGACCCAACAATTCCATCCCTAAGTTTTAGTCTAAGAGAAATTAGCCTATTTGTGCTTGAAGAAAGAAAGGAAAAAAAAAAAAAACAAAACCAAAACAAAAAAAAAACACATTCATAGAAGATGTATTTATAAGGATCCAAAAGATAAACCAGGAAAGTAGATAAAACTGTTGAGTCATAGACTATAACACTATACAACAATAAAATGAGTCAAGCGATGATTTGTCCAACTACATGCGTGACTCCCTCAAACCTTACGCCGAACAAGAAAAGCCAGACACAAGAAGTGCCTGCCATGTGGTCCTACACACGGGGAGTCGGAGAAGAGGCGAGTTAATCTCCTGAGGTGAAAGCCAGATGGAGGCTACTTTGGGGCAGAGCAGGAGCGAATGGTCCCGAGCATGCTCTGTTATCGATCTGGACCGTGGCCACAGGGTGTGGGCGACGCCGCCAGCTCCACAGCTCGTTCAGGGCAGGCTTCCAGTCAGCACCCTTCACACCGACGCTGTGGGTGTTACTCTTCGAAAGAAAACATGAAACAAAGGAGGTGCTATTTTACAAAGTTTGGCTATGGAGAGCAGAGTTGCTGTGGAGGAAAACACAAGTTTATTTGATTTTGCTGTTGCTTTTAAGAAGAAGCACGATTGTGTTTCTCGGCTGAGGTGCTGCAAAGGTTGGAGACAAGGAAACAGCCCCCAGGTGTAGACGCTCCCCTGGGGACAAGCCAGGGGAGTGGACCGCCGCGGAGACTATCCAGCATCCAGGGCGAGGAGGAGGAGAGGGAGGCAGAAGATACACACGGAGATAAGGAATGGGGAGTTGAAAGAACCCACTCCTGACAGCTGAGTTCTCTCCCTTCAGGTCGTGGCGGGATCAGGACGGGGCCAGGGAGGCCCCTGCAGACCGCGGTGTAGCCCTTACTGTGTAAGCTTCTCCGGTAAGTCGGGGCGAAGAGAACACAGATCACGAGCTCGATCGGCGCTCAGAGACGTCACAGGGATGCGGGGGGTTACAGGCACTGGAGTGGGATCGGATGCAGCTGGTCCAAAGGGAAGGATCTCAGCATGAACCCTGGAGGGTGGCCGTCACATCGTGCACGTAGGGCAGAGCCCGGCTAGTCTGGGTTGATATGAGGGAGCGTTTCAGGAAGGAGAACCGCCCAGCTGACCCGGAGGGAGATGATAAACACCTGTTTTTAAGCTAATAAGGTTTTGTATCATTTGCTGTACAACAATTAATGTGCACACTTCATAAAACACAACAATGCTCTGATTCTCAGAACACTGGAAAACAATCTCTGTACTAACACTGCTTCTTTAGTAGATAGGTTTTGGAAGATGGTGTCTATCGGACTTGGAACTCAAATGGATCGGGATATTGGACGCCAGGGACACCCGGGTGGCTCCGTTGTTAGCGGCTGACTCCTGATTTCGGCTTAGGTCAGGATCTCAGGGGCATCAGGTGGAGCCCTGCGTTGGGCTCCATATTCAGCAGTGGGTTTGCTTGGGAAACAATTGAGAATCAACAGATACGGAAGAATCTTCTTCCCTCTCCGTTTCTGCCGATAATCAGGGCATACATTCCCTAGTGCAGTAGTCTTCCTCTGCCACACCCGGACGGAGAGAGCGGTGCCGTCCTCTGGGGCCAGCGGGTCAGCATGGAGAAGAGACTCCAGAAACACATCTCCCCCTCCCAAGATTTTATTTATTTATTTGACAGAGAGAGAGAGAGAGAGTGCATAAGCAGGGGGAGCAGCAGGCAGAGGGAGGGGGAGAAGCAGGCTCCCCGCTGAGCAGTGAGCCCGATGCGGGGCTCAATTCCAGGACCCTGAGATCATGACCTGAGCCGAAGGCAGAGGCTTCACCGACTGAGCCACCCAGATGCCTGCAGAAACGCATCTTACTAAAATAACCGAACCTTCCATTCGTTTCCCATATACTTGTTGGTCTCGTGCGCACACTTTACCATCTCTTGAAGCCCACACTCCTTCCTCTGTTAAAATCACGTACACGCCTGAACCTAACGACCTCTTCCTCTTCCTCAAATTTCACTTTCCTGCAAACTTCTATGCAGGTAAAATACTAATACTAAATTGGTATTGCATTTTCCTAGTAATCCGTCTTTTGTCAATTAAATTCACTGCCCCTCGTCGCAGAACCTAAGAGGTAGAGGAAAATAAAATATTCTACCCTGACGGTGACATGGATTTCTTTTCTTTCTTCCTGTATGTTTCAGGATGTTTTGACTTTTCATAATAAGCCTGAGTTACTTTTACTGTCTGAAAGAAAGAGAAACTCCGCTAACCCAGTGAATACACAGTACGACATCACGTTGCCGTTGCGGAATCATACCTGATTCTCCTGCTCATCCCCAGCTCTCGGTTCCTCTTTGCATAGCTTCCGATTGCAGGGAAGGACCACAGAGAGACGCGTGGGGAAAGACAATCAGACCCGCTACAGGGAACAGAAGTCCACAGACCCACGTGGCAAGCAGGAACGGGCTTTTTGATGAAGCGGTCTAATTCTCATTAAAATATGCAGCGTGGCAGACCAGCTTTGAAGATTTTTCTCTCTTTAAATTTGTTTCAGTACCAGACAGAAAATAAGATAAAATGCCTTCATTGCTTCTGAGCATTGATGTCTACACGGTGTTTCAAATTTAAAGTTTTCTTTTTAACTTTACAGTGAAAAATCAAAAAATCAGTAAATGGGTTTGGAGACAGCAGGAAGTGTGTAAGAATCACAGAACGTCTTGCTGGAGTCTATATTATTTCATTATCTAAATCAGTGGGTAATGATTTCTTATATATCAAAGCTGGTAATTATTTTTTAGGGATATGAGCCACGGAAGGGAAGTAGGAGTTTGTGGACGGTGTAGGTAATAGAGCCAGGGTTTCTGCAGAAAAGTGGAGGAATTTGCCCAAAGAGCAATTATGTAAATAAAATGCGCCTGGGGCTAGAATAATGTGACTGTCACCCACTGAAGAAATGGCCCCGGGCTCAGGCCTGTAAGTATTCACAGAGGGAGGCAGACCCAGTGGGGGCAGAAAAAAAAAAAAAAAAAAAAAAAAAAAAAAAACACCTTGTTTTTCACTTATTTCCCTCCTGATTAGGGACTGTTGGGTTGCGGGTCTTTTCTGTCTGCCCTTATCCGCCCGGGAGGTGCTCCGGAGAGCAGGGGTTCATGAGAGCCGCCGCCCTCACCTGCAGGCCCCAACACGCCCCACCTTCGGTGGCGTCCCACGGCCAGGCTCCTCCCATACAAAAAACAAACCCCGAAACACCTAGGCCTCTGGTTCTCTGTGAAGGAGAGAACCGTCTCCACGGGAGAAAACTTCGGACTGTATGAGGCATCACGTTTTAAAAAATTAATATGGCACCGTTGTCCTTTGGTTTTAACAAGCAAAGACATTATTTTAAAATTATATTTACTACCAACCTTTTTTTTTTTTTTAAAGAAAGTATATTGTACCTTCAAAACCTACAGGAAGGAGATGATTCTGGGCAATACTTAAGCATTCTGAAAAATTCATGGAGATGCCATTATCGCTATTATTTCACAATTTTCCTGACCGGGCGGAAGCGCTGCAGCCGGCGCAGTGCCCTAAGGCCCGGCCGTGGCTGGCCCTTCCCTTCGCTGTCCTGACCCCCACGCCTGCCCCGGGGCCTCCCCTTTCCGCCTGGCCCGCCTCCCAGACCTGGCCTCACCCCTGCCACTCTGCCCTGTCCCCTGAGCTCTGGGCGGCCTGGGCGACCCGGCGTGCAAGTGACAGCGCAGAGAATGGGACACGCGCCCGTGTCGGTCGCATGCGCTCTGCACCCCCGGAGGGCTCCTTGTCCTCCGTGCCCCTGAACAAGGAGGTGCTTGTGTTGGCCCCTTTGACAGAGGAGGAAGCAGGGGCCACGGGAGATTCCGGGAGCAGCGGGGGTCAGAGCACCCGACTGTGGACGGTCCGCGAGGCGAGGACTGTTGTCCTCCCGAGGCAGGGCCCGTGGGGAAAGGGCGTCACGACAGCTGAGGCCGGGAGACTCGGCCGGCTCCTCCCAAGTCCACGGGGGCAGGTCGGGGCCCACGTTTGGCGGCGGCGTTTCCAGGTTGTTCACGGTGTTGGCAGACGGCGGCTGGGTCTGGTGAGCTGCTCCGTGTGTGTGGCCCACTTCGCGACCTTAGGCACAGCACACGGTGAATCCTCGGTGCTCGGGATGTACCCCTGCCCGTGCTGGGCGAGTGAGATCTACAGAACCCCGACCACAGGGGTCAGACGTAACCCTGGAGCACGGCAGACACTGTGGCTGACAAAAATAGTTAAACTACTGAAACAGAGGAGATGGGGCCAGAGAAGACTTTCTGTGTCTCCCCTCCCCTCCCCAAGCCCCCACCCGGCCCCTGCTCCAGTCCTGCCTGGCTGGGCCCCCCTCCCCCATTCTCCTGGCCTAGAGACTTAAGACAGGGCTACTGGGAGCTGAGGCTGAGGCCCTCCCAGCTACACAGCGGGTTGTGTGGGCAGAGGGCACACATGAGGCCAAGTCCTGGGAAAAAGATGGGCTTTTCGAGTCCCCTGGAGCAGGTCCTTTTTGGACAACCCCACATCAGGGACGTCGGAACAAGAGAAGACCCCCACGGGCAGACCACCTGTCCAGGACACTGCGCTGTGTGTCCTTGGAGGCAACGGTGCTCATTACTTTGAGGACACAGGCGTATACATTCTGCCGTTTACATTCTTCTGGCTTCCCTTTCTTCTGGGCCAAGGCCATGGGGAAGAAAGCCAGGAGCCCCTGCTTTCCGGAATCTTCCAGTCTAGAGCAGGGGTTGGAAGTCCCAGTGCAGGATGATGGAGCACGGAGAGCGACGTCTGGGGAAGACGAAGGGGTGACCTTGGGTGACCTTTCACCCCACCCGGAGGGAGGCAGGGCAGTGTGCCAAGTGGGAGCTGGAGTTGGAAGGGCATAGCAGCAAGCCTGGGATGGCAGAACGGGGGCCCCTGCCTCCCGCCCCCTGGAGCGCGGGTCTCACGAAGGAAGGAAGCCCCAGCCCACCAGCTTCCTCCCTGATGGCTGTCACCACAACCACCCAGGGGGCCGCCGCGTCCAGAGAGAGAAGTGGTTGCTGCCGGAAAGCTCGTACATGAAGACCAACAGGAAGAAAGTGAGAGAGGAAAGCATCGATTAAGGAGTTTTTTCCACGAAATCGTCATTTCTTGATTTCGGAGTGCAGGTAGCAGAGCAGGCTGACCCTCTCCCCGTCTCCTCCCAGGTCCCCCCGAGCCAGCCAGCAACGGGAGCCAGCCAGCAACGGGTGCGACACTCGGGTGTCTGGGACACGGGCTTCTGTGCCTCTGGCACGTGGTGTGGGGCGGGCTGTGCTCACGGACCCTGATGGCTGCTACCGCAGTAGCTTTGGAGAAGGTCCCTCGCCTTGTGGAAAGGTGGACGTCAGGTCAGCCGCTGCTGGCCCAGAGTAAGGCAGCTCCATGCTGTCTTGTACCTGCATGATGCTGGGTTGTCACAGTGTACGCCGTGTGTGTGCACATGTGTGCATGGGTACAAGTGATTGTGTGTGTGCGGGCTTGGAGATAAGGGTATGTGCGCCGTTCGTGTGCATGCGTGGCCGTGTGTGCGTGTTGTGTATGTAAGTGTGTGCGTGTTGTGTATGTGGTGGTTGCATGTATGTGCAGTGTGTGTCGTGTGCGTTGTGTCAGCGCGAGGGTGAGTGTTGTGTGTATGTGTGCCCTCTGTGGGTCGTGGGCAGATGTGAGTGTGTGTGTGTTGGGTGTCGTACGTAAGTGTGTATGAGTGTGTGTGCGTAAGTGTGTTTCTCCCTTCTTGTTCTCGGCCTCTCGTCACGGCAGGAACACTGCCGAGGGGAACCGCAGGACGGCCCAAGGGAAGACCCGAAATGAGGCGTAACGAGACGATGGAGTCCAAGCACACCTACGGTTAGCTCAGCTAAAGAAAATGAAGATTATTTTTAGGGAAGAAAACCATGTTTCATGGTTAGGAACGTAGACTCTGGCATGAGACTTGCTGGCCTTGAACCCAGCCCAGGGCCTTCAGGCTCTGGCCCCGGACCGGAGGTGGATGTGGGGGTGCATGTCCCGCTCCCCGGCCTCCGTCCCCTTCTGGAGGAGGCTGCGCTGGGAGCGCATCAGTGACATTCAGAGGAGGTCAGGCGGTGAGGATGCAGTCTGCGTGGAGGGAGGCCCTGGAGGCAGGTGCCCGCCGGGGACACGGGAGAGGACAGGATGTACGCGGTGGCCGCGGAGCTCCTTGGCGTGGGGCGCTGCGTCCCCGGCAGCCTGCGGGTCCCTGGGGCGCACGTCCCGCAGCCACACTCCGTGAGGAGTGAGATTCCTTCTTCCCTGTTCTCATCCCGGTTCCCTAGTGGCTGCTGTTCTTGGGGGACGATCAACACTGAAGCACGACCCTGCCACCCGCTTTACGGAAATCTTGTTTCTCGGTCTTTATGTCTTCCTTTATAAGAAAATGTGACGATGTATCTATGTGACGGGTCATATATTATACCACACGTACTTTATGTAATAATTTAACTTAACAATTTAATAAATTATTTAATAAATTCTATTTAATAAAATGCATATTTTATTGTATTGTTATTAATTGCGTATGATGATGAATATGTTTCATTTATTTTAGAGAACCTTGGAGGAGCTGTTCATGTCCCTCCAAACCCTTGGACGGTGACGAAGACGTGCATCCTCAACAAACGCTTTATTCTGACCAGAAGCCGAAGGTCCCTGGGGGTGGGGGGTGCCAGAGGCCACCGAGGCTGTGTGTTGAACGATGGGACCCAACGTCCCAGTGAGGTGCGCACGGGGCTGGGCGGCAGGTGGGAATGATGTCCGCAGAGCTGGGAGGTGTCCAGTGAGGACCTTCTTCTCGTGGGGAAAGTTCTGGGCAGACGTCTGAACCCCATGAGCCAGGGCCTGGGCGTCACACCACATGGAAAGGGGACCCTCTAGGGCTGCGGGAGGGGGCGAGGGCGGAGGCTGGCCGTGTGCAGGACTCTCTGGGGCCGGCGCTCGTACCCATACCCGTGCCGAGGAGCTGCAGCCCCGCAGCCCAGGGCATGTCGGGCTCCAGGCGGCCGTTCTGCCTTGTCCGGTCGGGGCCCTGGGTTAAGAGTGTAGTACGTGCCCAGGCCTGTGTGAAATCTGTAGGAATGGCTGGCGGTGACCCCATGAACTCAAGGGCATCCGAATGGAAAAATTCCAACAAGAGTGGAGTAGGCCTAGCCGCAGCGATCACAGAACATGAGATTTAGAACACCCTTCCAGGTCTCAGCTTCCAGAAGCTTCTTTTTTCCCGTTTTGTTCCTGAATCCAAACGTAGGACATATTCCCTCTACCCTTCTTCTGCCCCCAGCGATGAGCTGCGAGGCCACAGGGAGAAGAGGCGACGCGAAAATGCGGGTGGGACGCTGTGACACGTACACCTGCTGACCTGGGTGTCACACACACCTGCTGACCTGGGTCTCACGCACACCTGCTGACCTGGGTGTCACACACACCTGCTGGCCTGGGTGTCACACACACCTGCTGGCCCGGGTCTCACGCACACCTGCTGGTCCGGGTCTCACGCACACCTGCTGACCTGGGTCTCATGCACACCTGCTGGCCCGGGTCTCACGCACACCTGCTGACCTGGGTTTCACGCACACCTGCTGGCCCGGGTCTCATGCACACCTGCTGACCTGGGTCTCGCGCACACCCGCTGGCCTGGGTCTCGCGCACACCTGCTGGCCTGGGTCTGGGAGCAGCGGCGGCGCAGCCACGGCGATGTCCAGTGAAGCCGTGACGCGGGGAGTCTCTCGCAGGGTGGGCTGCGGTCCGCGCTCACCTGGGCTTCTGCTGACGGGGAGCAGACCGCAAGGGCAGGGCCACAACCAGGGAGGTGGGCTTTAGGGTGGAGCGGGCTCACGCAGTGTCCTCCTTGGGAACCGAAGCACCTTGAGCTGAGTCTCAGACCACGGCTTTGAAGGAACATGTCACCCTGGCTTTTTAGGCAGCAAAATAAAGACGTGCTCCCTCCCCAGACCCGCGCACCTCACAATGGCAGCAGGAGCCCGTGGCCAGGGAGGTTTCTGAGAGGGGCGTTTAGAACATCCACTGTGCGTTACATTTCTTGTGGCCAAGAAGTCCTTTGTGAGAGGGGATTAGGTCTGTCTTGTGGGCGCCTGGGCGGCTCACCTGCTTGAACGTCTGCCTTCAGCTCAGGTCACGATCTCGGGGTCCTGGGATCGAGACCAGCATCAGGCCCCCTGCTCAGTGGGAGGCCTGCTTCTCCCTCCGTCCTGTTCCTGTTCTCTCGCTCTCTCGCTCTCTCATGGACATGGTCTCTTGCAAATAGATAACATCTTAAAAAAAGAAAAAAAAAAAAAGGTCTGTCTTGTTGATAATTGGGAACACATTTACCTGCTGGAGCTGCCACGGCAAACTCCCACAGGGTCCCGCGGCTGGAAGTCCAAGAGCCACGTGGGCAGGGGTGGTGTGTCCTGAGGTCTCTCTCTCCCAGGCACATAGACCACCACCTTCTCCCGCATCCTCACGTGGCTGTCCTGCGCGTGTCTGCGTCGGAGGTCGTCTTCTTACAAGGACCCCAGTCCTACGCAATTGGTGCTGACCCATGGGACCTCTTCTTATTTGTTTTTGTTTTTTAAATATTTTATTTATTTATTTGAGAGGGAGAGAGAGAGAGAGAGAGAGCGTGAGAAGGGAGACGGTCAGAGGGAGAAGCAGACTCCCCGTGGAGCTGGGAGCCCGATGCAGGACTCGATCCTGAGACTCCATGATCATGACCTGAGCTGAAGGCAGTCGCTTAACCAACTGAGCCACCCACGGGACCTCCTTTTAATTTCACTACCTATTTAAGGATTTTATGTTCAAATACAACCACATTATAAGGGACTGGGTCTCGGGACGTTAATGCGGGAGTCCGTGCAGTCTGTACTGGAGCCGATGAGCTCGCGGGAGCACGAGTTCACGTCTCCTTGAGGTGTGGGGACGGGGGCACGTGCCTGCGCCTAGGGGACCCTATACATGTTTGCATAAGTTATCCAAGGGATGGTACTCGGCCAGCAACTGATGGGATTTTCTTGCCTCTTCCAATTATTTTATTGTACTTTTGTCACGCTGCAGTCGTACTAGCTTCGTCTCCTCCGCGTGTTCTTGTTGGTCCCCTTTTTGTGTTTTTTCCACATTAAACCCTAAGAACAAAAGTTCAATAAAACATTTCCGATATTTACCGAAGGTAGAGGCCCGGCTGGTTCGTTTCCGATTCTTGGAACCCTCTCGTCTCTGGTCCCTTTACCTCGTTAAGCAAGTATTCTCCTGGGTTGTAATCAAGTGAAGCGTCCGCACACAGACTTTTCTCTCCGCGGCTGCGTTAACTGCTCCTTTCCAGCGCCGTCGTAAGCGCGGGGGCACTAACTCATAAAATTAATTCCCTTTCCGTGGGATTGTCAGAAATGAGGATTGTTCTGACCCCTATTTGAACTCATGAGCTGGAATGAAGTTGTTCACTGAGCTGGAGAAGACAAAGTGGGCTTCCAAGAGATTCATCAGCTCCGTCAGCCCTCGGAAGAGGCCTGGAAACGCCCGTCACACTGACCCTGAACAGCTCCGGCCCGTGCGCAAATGAAAGCCATCACTCCTGGCCAGGAAGATACTAAATTATAGGCTTTTAAATTTAATTTTCAGTTTACTTGTGTTTTCGATTAGTGTGCCATGTCTCATAAAGACGGTAGTACCTTCCAGTGGTAAGCAGCTCCGCCGGCCAGCCCGGCCACTCCGGGCACGGAAAGGCCTGCCCCAGCCTCGATCTGCTACCAAGACACCCAGGAGGGGACATCTTCCCCTGTGACACCTGAAGCTGTGATAGCAAATTATTTTCTTCATACCAAAATCAATAACTGCCTTGGAAATCAGAAGTCTCCGTGAGCCTGGGGCCACAGGATTTCCTGACAGGCTCCTAAAACTATCTCCTTGTTGCCAGGAGGCCTGGGACGGCCATCGACGTTCCTCTCACCATGGAGTGGGGCGTGTCCGCGGGCCTGATGACAGATCGTCCATCGGGGAAGGGCCATCCTCATCCGCCAGACCGCATAGGACGTCTGTCGTGCGCACACAGGATGGGGAGTCTCTTCTGTTCTCCGCGGCGAGCCTTAGAACGGCTGCTTCTGGGAGAGCGCCGGGCCAGTGACCGACGTCGCGGTCGGTTCTGGGATTATTCTGGGTATGGTTCACACTTAACCAGCACTGAGCAGCCACTGTCCTGGAGAGAAGCCCCGGAGAGGGCCGGGGTCGGACCACCCCGGGAGATCCCGACAGGCACGAGCGCACCCGAGAGGTCGGTCTCTGGGCCTGCGGGCTCTCCCTGCCCCCAGCACGGCAGTCCTCTGCCGCCGCTGCTAACGCCGGAATCCCTGGCGCGGCTTTGAGCAGAAGCCGCCCGGACCCTGGTGGACGGCCTCCCGCACGGGGTCCCCAGCCAACACACGGTGAGCTGATGTGGGCTCCCGCCAGCTCGGGCTCCCGCCCCCTCTGCTCACCACCGAGACGGGGAGTAAACAGGTTAGAGAGGGAGGAAGAGTCAGTTCAGAGCGACGTCCGCGGTGCCCGCGCGCCGGCCGGCCGTAGGGTCCGCGGTGCCCGCGCGCCGGCCGTAGGAACGGACCTGGATCCCGAGGGTCTCGCCTCCCTTCCCGTGCTTGCTTTACAGAGTAAGTTTCTAGAACGTGGAGCCGAAGGGACCACGAAGGAAGACTGGCTTCACGCTCCCAGCCCCCATTCAGCTTTCCGCAGCCCTGCCCGGAGATCTGTGTGTGCAGAGAATGTTCGGACCCGCGGCAGCGGCCTGTGCTAGGACGAGCCAGGTGCCACGGAGCACATTCGGGTGAACAGCCTGGAGGCCCCCTGCCCCCCATGGCGTGCGCTCCGCAGTGACTGCAGCTGTGACAGGACTGCAGCGGCCCCGGAGCCGGAGCTGCTGGCCGGCCGTGGCCGCGTCCTCGGGCAGGTCCTTCACAGAAGGCTCATACCTGGAGGTCCAGCTTGGGAGCAGGGACAGACCTGGCAACCCAGGACAACGGGTGACCTTCCCAAGGAGAGTTCTTCCTCCACGAGTGTTCTTGGGCGTGAGAGGAGGTTTGTCCCACAGAAGGGTGGGGGCACCATGGACAATTTTCTACCTCGGACAGATGTCATGGACTGAATTGCGTCCCAGCCCCCGAAATTCCCACTTTGGAGCCCAGATCCCTGGCCATCGGAATGGGTCCTGTGGAGGTCGGGTGTTTGGGGAGATCATGAGGAAGGGGCTCCATCAGGTGGGCACTCGTCCAGTGGGAGGAAGGATCGCGACGCAGGCACACGGGGGTGACCAGGTGAGGACACAGAGCAGGCAGAGCCCACACCCCGAGGAGAGCAGTGCCAGGAGAAACCCAGCCTGGGGACACTTTGGTGTCAGACTTCCAGCCTCTGGAATGAAGAGAGCATCAGTGTCCCCAGCCTGGTGGCTGGTCATGGCTGCTCTGGCCGACCTCTGCTACAGACCCCATCGCTCGTGCCCGTCCGTGTCCCCAGCCTCCTGTGCTCCCGACGACGAGCTGGCTTGTGGGTCTCTGTGTGTGGAGGTCAGAGAGTCTGAGCCCCGGCACAGAGCCAGAGCGTAGAAGTCCCACCCCTGGTAACGAGAGCGAGAAAACCCGATGTCCCGCGGCACGTGGACCGCAGGGGTCCACTCTGGACACCAGAATCAATAACCAGGAACGTTAATCAGCTGGAGTGCGGGCTCGTGCACATGCGTAGCTGGTGACATCGGTGGTTTGCCTCAGACCCGCTTTCTTCCAGGTGCCCAGGCTTCGCTTCTCTCCGTCTCACCTCCACCGCCCAGGCTGAAGCCCGTGGCTCTCTGCTCTTTCCAGTCAGGCACGCGTCCACAGTCGTGTTTGACAAAGGAAACACAAGTGCCTTTGGTTTGTGGGGAGGTGCGATCCGGAAGGTTACTAGCACGGAGCAGCCGAGCCGAAGAGCGGGAAGGGCCTCTCGGCGTTGGAAGCAGGGGCTCCGAGCTTGAGGTCGGGGAGCGAGCGGTGGACACTCGCTTCTCGCAGATCTGGAGGCCGGAAGTCCGAGATTAGGGCCGCACGGTCAGGGTCCAAGGCTTAACCCCTCACATAGCCCTTCCTTGGGGTGTGCTCAGGGAGAGACATCTCCAGGCTCCCTCTCTTCGTGTGAGGACCTTAATCCCATCCTGGGTGTGGGGAATTCACCCTTCTGACCTCTCCTGTGCCTCGTCACCTCCCAGACGCCCACCTCCGACACCGGCCATCGGGGACCACGGCTCCAGCCTATGAATGTGGAGAAACACAAGGATTCGGTCCACAGAAGCAGCAAAAGAGCATGACCTGCCCAACCCAAAGCAGGACAAGGTTAGCCGCCAGGACACGGTGCCCCAGTCCCCTGGCCTGGAAGCGGGCCAGGCCGAGAGGGTGGTCCAGGGGACGGACAGAGGCTGGCCACGATATCGGGACCTCGCCCTGCGGCAGTAGGGGTGCGTTGGGTGTGGTGGTGGAGACGAGGGGTGCCATCTCCTCTCTAGCTCTCAAGGCCAACTATGAATGTGTTTACCTGTTGATAATGTGTGTTAGGTATGGGTATCTGCTGAGCTTGATAAAGGTTCAGTGGTCCGGAAGGCATAAAACACAGACATGCCTCTCAATTTGGTAGCTTTAAATTAAGCATTTTATTTAATAATGGATGACAACGGCTCTGCCGTCTGGAGTCACACCCAAGCAGGGGCTCAGGGAGGGTCGTCTGGCTTCTCTGTCCGGCCGGTGACAACCCCCAGCTCCGGGTTTTCAGATCCCATAACGTGCAACCGTTCAGCACATGATGCTGGGGACAGCCTCCCACATCGGTACCCCCGATAACACCCAGTGACAACTTCTGGGGTGGGCCCTTTGCCAGAGCCAGGGGGTTGCTGTAAGGTGGTGTCTAAGGGAGACAGGTTTAGGATAGAGTAAGCCATTACAGTGCGAGCTCCGAAGAAGATGCAGACACAGACACCGGCCACTGCTGTCCACAGAAGACTGGTGTGACCAAGGAGCTCCAGGTGCCCACGAGAGACGGGCAGCCCAGCTTTTGTAGACGAAACATGTCTAAAGGACATGGCAACTTTTTTTCCTTTTTCTTCCAAAATTAGAAGAGCTGACTGTGTCATCACAATTGGGCCGGTGTTTATTGGACTGTTATCAGACGGGTCGGTCTGTAGGGAAGCCCCCTGAGTTTGGATGGCGGACACCGTTCCTCCGAATGGGCAGGTGCGTGACGTCTGTCTGCGTGTGGGCCGCGTGGCTCCTGCACTCTGGTGGGACAACGACGTTAAGACAGACGGTCTGATCCTCTGGGAAGCAGAGAACACATCCTAACTGCACGTGTATGTCCCGGGGCCCTGGGGGACGCATGGAGGTAGAAGTGCTTGAGTAAGTGTATTTGTTGCCACAGAACGTGCCACCTCAGAGCTCGGGGCGCGGGACGACCGCTGCACAAGCGCCTGAGAGGGCAGGTGGCAGCTTGCACTGCTCTGTGCTGCTCAGGGCCTTGAGGGGGAAGCCGGGTGATAGGCTGGAATGCCCGTGGCACTCTCATCAGGGCACCCCCGAGACCCACTCCTCCGGTCCCTGCCCCCCGAAACAGGCCGGCGCGGGCCCCTGCAGGAACGGGAAACAAAGCTGTGCTGTCTGTAGGGAAAACGGGCAATTTCATCAACAATGACGAAAAGCTGGTTTCCTGTTCATTACCGTTAGGCACCGATTCTAAGCAGTATCAGTGACCGGACGGTCCTCCCGAGGAGTTCTAAATTACTGAGCAGTCGCTGCTGCAAGTTCATAAACGCAGGTGTCAGCTTCGGACGGTTCTGCTGGAGTCACAGCCGGGACCGATTCCTGACTCCGCCTCCCCAGCAGTGCCACCTGCCCCCCAAGCCCCCGGCCGAGACCGAGCACGGGGCTGCAGCTGGCGGAGGGCCCGTCCGTCCCGCACCCTTAGGAGCCCCGGATGCCCTCCGGGTCTGCAGGCCTTCAGTTCTCAAGGCCTCAGCGCCGCCGTTCCCTGAGTTTCCTTTCTTACCACGGTTGACACTCACTCATACCCGTCCACTGTCCCCTGGATAACCCACTCCTGCCTCCCCCACGTCCCCCGTCCCGACAGAACCTCACGTTATACACGTGAGGCCGGATCCAACGCGGGGACCTCTTACAGTTCAGGAAATCGGTGTTGTGTTGTATCTCAAAACTGGAAGTCTAAGCCTAAAAGAAGATGCATTTCCTGGGTTGCCGGGCTGGCTCGGCTGGTAGAGCGTGCAAACTCTTAATCTCGGGGTCCTGAGTTTGAGTCCCACGTTGGGCATAGAGATTTCTTTTTTCTTTCTTTTTTTTTTTTTTTTTTTTTTTAGTACGTGTTTGCTTAATCATGTGTGACTTGTCAAGTCCTTAGGAAGAATATTGTTGGAAAGGCTCGACTTGTTGACAAGGTGCTTACGGGTGATCGGCTACTGTTTGGAGGCCTTTTCTTGTCATCAGACGAAAGAGCACCCGTGCCCCCTGCAGCTTTGTGGGGCGGCCTCCCTCCGGTGGGCTGCCTCGGTGTCCCCACTCCTGGCTCACTCCGGCCTTCCGGAGCTGTAGCCCGCTGAGAGGCAAGAGGTTTTCCGCTCCCAGAGCAGCACAGCGCTTCACCTTGTCTCGTGCATTATTTATAAGAAAAAAACACGTTGGAGAGAGAAGAAATGCAGTGCTGTTTGTTCTGGGCTACACATGGCTTTTATCCCATTAATCATTCATCTTCTGTCCTCGACCTGCCAAGTACTTACCTGTCCAGGTGTGCTGGCTACGGTCGCACGCTTCTTGCCTGAAATGACGTCCACGTGGCCTCACACGCCCACTGCCAAGGCCTTCGTTGCTGAAGCGAGTCGGGTGTTGTTCGCCCACGACCCGCGGCTTCCACGACCCCCCGTGGTGTCGAGCCTCCACTGTGCACGCGGCTCACGGCAGTTCCGGTCCAAGTTCTGCGATCTAAAGTGAACGTTCCCTCTGGGATGCCGAGACAACGTCGGCTGTATGGCCGATGGAGAGAGGGAAACCGTGGTCAGCAGACCCGAGGTCTGGAGCTGGTGGAACTTTCAAGAGACGAACAGCCGCGTCGCTCTGAAGGCAAGTTTTCTGTCCTGCCTGGACTTACACTCAGCACAGATTGTGAGCCAGATGGGAATCGGACGGAGGCGCGGGTCAGAAAGCACCAGACACCGGCGCTCGCGATGCCCGATGGATCCGAGGACCCTTTTGTCGAGAAAGTTTTTCTTGGAAACCACGAAAGTGGTGGATCTCCCACGGTCTCTGAAGCTCACGGCGCCAGCAGGAGTCCGCAAGTGATTGTCGGCCTTGTAGCCGGATCTGAACGGCGGCGAGAAATCCTAGCAAAACGGCAAACATGTCTTTGCAAGTGAGAAGCTCTTGCTTTTAAGGGTCACTGGTTCTAGGCGGTGTTTGGAAACCCGTTCTGAACTGAAGACAGGTCTGGGTAAACACCTCACAACAGATTTTTATTTTCTCCTTTAGTTTGGGTAAAGATATTTTAGAATAGACCTAAACTCATGACAGGTTTGTATACTCAGGGCCGGTTGGCGGGAGACCAGTAAAGCTCCTCCTCTAGGCACGGGAACGAAGCAACATGTTTTTTTTAATTAATTTTCGTTTCTCATCTGTGTTTCAGAATAGGTTGGATTATTAGTTAAAAAGGACATCGTTTCAGTGATTGAGATTGTGTATTATAGTTTGATTGTATAGAAGTATGGGATGTTTGAAACTGGGGGTTGCTCTCAATGACTGAATGCATTCAAAATAACTTAATTTTCAGACCATTTTGAAAATGTAAGGTGTGTCAAGATAAAAATAAATTTGTTTATGTGAAAACATCGTGAACTTGCTGTAGAAAATTTAAATAGGCAGCCAGCTGCTGGCATGCTGGTGAGGAAGCCAGTCCTGCACTTTGCCCTCTAAGAAAGAAAAAGGACTAACTCAACCTTAACCACGTTTTCCTGCTGGTGGTGGTGTTCAGGACCAGCGTCTGGAGCAGAGAGCCCAGGGCCATCAGTAGGTGCGGGAGTCCCTGGGTGCTGGCCACAGTGGTAATCAGGGGGTGAGTCCAAAGCTCTACACCACGCAGCTTTGGGGAGTGATCCACCCCAGCCCAGGGAGAGGCCCCTTTCTTGGTGGTGGAGATCTCAGGCCCTTGGGTCTCCTCTCCTTGGACTTGGTGGAGGAAGCCGTAGAGAAGCCTGTCTCTGCTGCTGTTTGTTCTCACGTGTGGGAACGAAGGCCCTCTGACTGTTAGACACCCAGGCCTCAGCCACAGAGGGTACAGCCCCGGGCAAGGGGACCTTCACGACCCCAGTCTCTGGGGAGCAGAACTTTCTGCTGGCCGGCCTCCGGCTGGAGCTGTAGAAGGTGCTGCGGGCCTTCAGGGAAGGAAGGTCTGGGACCCCAGGCCCCGAAGCTTCCTGCCCGCATATCCTGTGGTTGCCAGGATCGCCCCTGCACAGGTGGTCCTGGGAGCAGTGGGACCACATCCGCGGAAGAGTTTCCACGACTCCAGCGCCCGCCAGTTCACCTGATGATGGACCCGACAGCAAGATGAGGCTGCAGAGACTCAGGGACACAATCCCGACGCAATTCCGGCTGGTCTATCAGTGGGCAACAAGAAGTCAGCATGCAAGTGATTTACCCAGGTCCGCAGGGCGCCAATGTCAGAGAGAGACATGAGGGACAATGAATTTTCCCAACACTGTCACTTTATTTCATTGACCGGTTTCTGAAAGAAAAAAACAAAGGTGATTTGGGTTCTTAATTCCCCCGTCTAGAGCCCCGTTATTACGAGAAGCTACAACAGTGGTCCTCCCACTTACTTTTTAAAATTTCATGGAGTCTGGAGTGAAAAAGGACCTCAAACTCTCTCCCACGTAATGTTTCCCCGAGTGGAATTCATGCGACTCTAGGCCCGCATGATGGTCCACTGAGGTGTCCCGCTTGTCTCACGTACGTGACACAGGCTCATAATTATGAACAGTGTTTTCGTATACTTCACACGCACGCACAAGTGTGACATATACAAGCCGTACGTGCAGATCAGGCTCTGTAGACAGACTTATAGACACATGCATGCTGTATTTTTATAGACTTCTTTTTCTTTTAAAGCTTTTATTTATTTATTTTCCTCTTTTCTAGGGCTTGCTTGTTTATTTTAAATGTAATTAACATATAATGGGTTATTGTTTTCAGAGGTAGAGGTCAGTGATTCATCGGTCTATGTAACGACCAGAGGTCGGTGATTCATCAGTTTATGTAACGACCAGAGGTCGGTGATTCATCAGTTTATGTAACGACCAGAGGTCGGTGATTCATCAGTCTATGTAACGACCAGTGTGCATCCCGTCACTTGCCCTCCTTAGTGTCCATCTCCCGGTTACCCCATCTCCCCACGCCCCTCCCCTCCAGAAACCCTGTTTACTTCCTGTGACTAGGAGTCTCTTATGGTTTGTTTCCCTCCCTCTGATTTCTTCTTGTTTTATTTTTTCCTCTCTCCCCTTATCATCCTCTATTTGGTTTCTTAGATGCCACATGTGAGATCATAGGATGACTCTTTCTCTCACTGACTCATTTCCCTTAGCGTAATACCATCCACATCATTGCAAATGCCACGATTTCATTTTTGATGGCTGCATAGTATTCCACGGTGTTTATATACCACATCTTCTTGATCCATTCATCAGTCCATGCACATCTGGGCTCTTTCTATAGTTTGGCTACAGAAAGAGGGGACGTTGCTGCTATAGACATTCAAGTGCACATGCCCCTTCGGATGACTGCATTTGTATCTTTAGGGTAAATACCCAGTAGTACGATTGCTGGGTCATAGGGTAGCTCAATTTTCAACTTTCTGAGGAACCTCCATGCTGTTTTCCAGAGTGGCTGCACCAGCTTGCATTTCCACCAACAGTGTAGGAGGGTTCCCCTTTCTCTGCATCCTCGCCAGCATCTGTCATTTCCTGACTTGTTAATGTTAGCCATTCTGACTGGTGTGAGGTGGCATCTCACTGTGGTTTTTTATTTGTATTTCCTTGATACTGAGGGATGTTGAACGTCTTTTTTTTTTTTTTTTTTTTTTTTTTTTTTAATGTGTGTATTGGCCATTTGTGTGCCTCCTTTGGAGAAATGTCTGTTCATGATTTTCGCCCATTTCTTGATTTGATTATTTGTTTATTTTAGAAAAAGAGAGTATAAGCAGGAGGTGGAGGGCCAGAGGGAGAAGGAACAGCAGACTCCATGCTGAGTACCAAGCCCATGCGGAGCTCAGTCTCACAACCCTGAGATCATAACCTGAGTCGAAATCAAGAGTCGAACACTTAACCAACTGAGCCACCCAGGGGTCCCTGCATGCTTTATTTTTTTAATGAGCAACTTAGCCTCAATAGTGAAAAGTATGGAGAAGAAAAGCGAGGCTGCTGGTGAACAGTCTCTGTCCACACGGCTCCATCCATCTAGCAGACAGTTTTCTCTTGTTTTCTGGGGCTGTTTTGCATACATGTGAGCCACTCATTTCCACAAACGGCTTCCTGTGCCCTGTGTTCTCTCATTAAATGTTTTCACTCATTAAATGTGATTTTTTAAAATTCAGTCCTTCTTGATGGATAATCTAATATTTTTTATTTAATTTAATTTAAGAATATTTTTTACATGTAGAAGGTTTTTTTCTAAAATGTGAACATAATTACCTTTTCCAATATTCCTTGTTTGGCTTTTGGCTTTGAGTGGTCATTAGAAAGGAACATTCTTTCATGTTTTCTTCTACAACTTTCATAATATACATCTTTAATCCACTTGGATTTTAACCTTTTTCCTCATTTCAGAAGACTACCCATGAGACTGGCAGCCTGACTGCTTCATGGATCTCTGAGCTCCCGTTTGTGTGTGTGAACTTCTGCACCTGCTAGATGTTTCTGGGCTTCCCACAAGCTTTCCGTACATCATCCTTGATGTGCTATAATTTATGTTATGACCCGGTAGAGTATTGCTCTCACGTGTCTTAGAATTTTCATAAATATCACTTTTTATTCCACGTGCTTCCAGATGGTCGTGGTGCATTCTCTGAGAATTAATGATTGTTTCTGTGCATTTTGGGAAACTTCCTGTCCTTCTCTCCTCCCACTGTCACCAGTTATAAACTGTGCTCCCAGAGGGCACACCTCACTCGTGGGAACCCCGGGACCCTCACCCCCTGGGCTGTGCAGGTCTGTGTGACCAGACCTGGGTCCGAGGCTGGGAGACACGCAGCTCACGGCACGAGGACATTCTCCAGGAGCCTGAGGCACAGGCCTGTGCGGGAGCGACGGCCACCCCACGGTCTGTCCCGTTTCCAGGCTTCCTGGCTTTGCAGAGCCCCTCTGGTGTGACAGCAACATGTGTGCACGTGCACACACACGCACAATAGACACTTGACATGCTATACTGACATGGGGGACACACCACACACGCTGTCCACAAGTCTGCAGGAATACATGAAACACACGACACACGCGTGAAAACAAATTTTAAAAATATAAAGTATATGACGCTCCTGTCTGCTGGGTTTGATGGCCTCTGGTGGTTTCTCTTTTGTTCCAGTCTATTCCTTCCTATTTGTTCTTTTCTGGCAAAAAGCTGACCTCGGGCCTCTGGATGTCTGGATGCTCTGTGCGCGGTGGATGGGTGCTGTGCCCGCTCAGGGATCCCACCCCCAGCCCATCCCCCACCCTCCTGCTGACCACAGGCTCTTTTGAGAGGTCAGCTGAACCCTGGCTTGATTTCTACAGGCGGAGCCGGTCTTCACACATGAGCACGCAGAGGAAGCACGGACACATTTTTGTGAAAGCTTCTGGATCTGAGCCATGGAGAGCTGCTGCAGGTCAACAGCCCTGAGATTCCGTCTTCCTTCCCAGCTCCACCCGCAGCCGCCCTGTGCTTTCAGCAGGTGGAAGAAAAGGCCTTTGCAAGATGCTTTACATTTCAGAGCCCATTACGGTGGCTGCTCTCAGCGTCTCCAGGAAGAGGAAGCCCGCTCTGCCCGGTGCGAGGCAGGGTCCCGCGGTCGTCAGATGTGTGCTTTAGGAAGTATACTTCAGCCTCCACTTCGGAGGCGAATTAATAGTCGGGCACCGTGAGAGCCCGACTCGATCTGCATAAGGATGATCTCCTTCTCCAGGTCTCCCGGGCCGGGGTGCGAGGTGCTGATCGGTGCTTCTCACTGATAAGCAAAATATTTCCTGAGCGTGAAGAATTCCGCAGTGTGTGAAGAGGATAACCGTAATCTGCACCCGCACGCTGGGTCCTGGGCAGCCGCCTCGCCGACGCGCGCAGCCGATGGGGCTAAGCTCTCTATTAGAGCCGCCTCGAAAGGTCCCCGCATTTGAATGAGGCCTCTTCTGCATGTGAAAACCGGGGCTGGGAGGGAGCAAGCCTTTAATTAGGGAGGCATTTGGAAGCCGAGGCCTAAAATGTTCACTTTTGTGATGCTAAACCGCTGAGTGTTTTCAGACGCTTTGTCATCTTCAGTAAACAATTCTGTTCTGATTTATTTCCTAGAAAGGGAACCAGCGGCCCGCCTTCCGTGGACAGGACCCAAGTCGGTTTGTAAGGCTATCTAGGTTATGGGAAATTTAAATCCAACTGTTTGATGAAACGTAGAAATATGTTTAAATACAGGATTCGACTTCTAATATATGAAGCAGTCAGGAGATCAAAAGGCTCAAAAGTCTTGCTGAAAAGTGCGGAGGGCTCCTGGGAGGCTTTCAAGCCAAGTGATTAAAGAGGGTTTGCAGTGCACTCCGTCCAATCTGACTTCAACATGAAAATACAGGCAGCGGCGGAGCAGTGAGGGTGGCGGTGCTCCGGCGGCCCGGAGTTGGGGCCCGGCACCCCGGCTCCCATTCTGGCTCCAGCACTCACAGGAAAAGGGGCATTTGGCCCCCAGAGTGAGTGGGGCCCAGACAATGAGCGGAAAGCCCCCAAGAGGCTTCCCAAGGACCAGGGGCTGAGGGACACCGACAGGAATGTGATTTCTTAAACCCGTGTTGTATTCTTCCTGGTGTGGACAGCAGCACCGCAAACCAGACGGAACCGTCTGGTGTCCCTCACGAGCTTTGGAAGGTCAAGTTCGGATTTCTGGAAGGAGGCTCAGCAGCCACAGGAGACCGCAGCCCCATGTCCATGCCACCGAGGACACCCAGGAAGACCTGCGTGGTCCTTGGAGACGACCGGCAGGTCCACCTGTCTTGGGAACCTGGACCGCCCTTCCGTTTTTGGCCTTTAGAAAGATCCTTTTAACATTTTCCACACGTTGGTGAGCGCGTTCATGTTTGAAAATGTTCACGTGGGCCGTAATTGAGGAACTAAGAGATAAAATGATTCAAAGTAGGTCAGCAATCCAGCCAGGACTAAGAAATGTCTCATTTCTATTCCTCTATTAATCTGCCAGACTGCATATTTCATTCACAGTCATAGACGGTCTCTGTGTCTGTCTCTCTCTATACCTAGCATTTCATGCAAGTGAAAATGTTAAGAACTGGACTTTTAATACCACTGTTTAGAATCTTATTTGTATGACTATTTTCTATAAATACAATCTTGTGCGTCACTCTTTGCATAAAAAAGTAAAGACTGATCGTTATGTTCTTTGTTATAGACTTAGAGACATTTCCATGTCTTCTGACTCTGCTGCAGCTTTGGAAAATGTCCTGTTAGAGGATCTGTCTCAGCAACCTCCCCCATTTTAATTAATTTAAATGCTATTAAGTCTACGGTTCTTCCTCCGTTTTAGAGATTTTTAAGTATGTTTTGAAAATGCAAAACATGAACTTGTCCGTCAAATTAAGAAGCAGCAAGAAGCATTTCTGTGCACAGGGAGAGGCTTCAGAAGGCCACGGGATGCACCGTTCACCGGCGCACCTCCCGTGGCCACGGCCTCCCCGTGGACCGAATCGACGCAGGAAGCCCGGGTGGACAGAGGCGCAGAGTGGCCGGCACACTCGAGTCCAGCCCCGTGTGTACATCACGGCTGCGCTCATTCCCGTCCTGCAGTCCTGAGAAATTTACTCTCTCAGCCCTGACAGCTCCACCTGTGAAATGGGGACAGACGGTGGTGACCCCAGGCACCTGCCGCCGAGCCAGAGCGTGTGACAGGTGTGGCTTGGAGCCGGCACACGGCCACACTCGAGAGGTAGACTCGAAGATCTACCCCAAATGGGATGCTAAACTGTTGGCAGAGGACTTGGTTTTGACTTTCAAGAATTCCCTGAGTGATGCTGTTTGGGGGGCAAGCCCGGGAGTCCGCCTGCGGAAAGCAGCCAAGGGGAGGGGTCTGTAGACCCTGCTCTCCTGGTTCCCCAGAGATGCCTGTTGGGTTCCAAACACTTGGCATGGAAGTTTCACGCCATTTCCTGGCAAAGTTACTGGCCCATCCCAGATGTCACTCTGTGCCTTGTCGCTTTGAAGGTGATGAGTGTAAGTACTTCCTAATACCTGTGGAGGCCACGGGACTGTAGGGCCCTCCAGCCGGATTATGGAGGTCCGCGGACCTGCCCCTGGAGCAACAGAAGATGCGTTTATTGTCACGTCCTCAAAAGTCTTTGTTTACAGACGTGAAACTTGATGGGGCCTCCTGGGTGGCTCAGCGGTTAAGCGTCTGCCTTTGGCTCCGGTCATGATCTCAGGGTCCTGGGATCGAGCCCCCGGCCAGGCGCCCTGCTCTCCCTCTCTGCCTGTTTGTACTCCCTCTGTCGCTGTCTCTCTCTGTCAAATAAATAAACAAAATCTCTCAAAAGTTAAATAAATGAAAATTGACAATAGACTGTATTCTCCACGTACGCTAGATTCTAGTTCCATGACCCAAATATTTTTTTTCCTGAGTTATGTATTTGTTTGACTTTTCCCTAGAAACGTGGCTGTGCCTCCCGGTCTCATCACATGGGCTTGTGCGGTGAGGTCTCCGGTCGCCTTTCCCTCGGCTCACACGCTCTCTTCACGCCAGGAACCACCTCCCTGTGGGGACAGTGCGGGATGCCCAGTGGGGCGGAGGTGTGCGCCTCCCCTCGACAGCGGCCGCGCTGCGCGAGCTTCAGTCTTTCTTCCCAACTCTCCGTCTTTGCTGAGCAGTTGACCGCTGACGGATCTTGTCCACGCGTTGTCATCGCGGGTAAAAGAGCAGGGGGATGGGTGGCCTTTGCCTTCCGCGGGCCCTGGGGCTGTGTCACTAAAAGTCTCTCAACAATCATAAAGGCAAACAGAGCATAGGGCCGTGGGGTGGGCACACACCCAGTGCCGTCGGTGTCCATGCTGCTGGACATCCATGGCAGTCCCTGTCCCCTGCCCTGGAGAGCTGCTGGCCCTGACGGGTGCCTCCTGCAGCTCTGGGGGGACCCAGGCTTAGATGTGGGAAGAGTACCCCCAAAGCCAGTGTGAGCCTGGGGGTACCGAGCTCCTGACCCCTGGCTTCTCACCTGTACAAATTCCTACCCCTGGGCCCCCGGTCCCTGCTCCAAGGACAGCTGTCCCCGCCCTGGGACCCACCCTCTTCCCACCCGAGTCTTGCGGGATGGAGATGGCCCCCAGTGGGCGACAGCCAGTCTCCACCTAGAGAGGACGGCTCAGAAGAGGAAGAAGAAAGAAAACAAATGCTAGAAAAACAGAAAAGAAAGGTGGAGATTTTCTAACTGGACATGGAGGGACCATGGGTCGCTGCGGCCAATGACTGGCCCCAGCTCCAGCGGGTTGGGGGGTCCGGAGCTGTTTGAAGCGCTCTTGATACCCAGGGCGCAGAGCAGGGGCCCACAGTGCCCATTCCTCCTGCACCCTACAGGGGTTGAGCTTCAAACACAGAAATTTAAATTAATTGACTATTAGCTATGTGAACAGTTAGCTAAAAAAATACAGAAATTCTGTAAACATGATGCTCAAATCTTCTGGAAAACTTTTTTTTTTTTTTGAATCTTGAATCATATTCCGTGGTTCTGGTGGGAGAAATCAAATTACATTTTATGTAACTTCGACCCAAACTCCTACAATCCTTTTAACTCCGCAAAATGATTCTCAAGTTCGCTTCCAGGAACATTTTTGAAAACAAGACTAATGGGGGAAATTTGCAGTAAGCGGCCAAATAATGGAACATAAAGTTAAAGTAATCCGAGCAGAATATGTTAGCTCAAGGATTGGCAGGTATGTCGACAGAACAGAAGGGGAAATGTCAGAAACAGTATGAAGTGTTTAGGATGTGACCAACTTGAAATACCATGTGTAGGGAAAATGGGTTATGAAAACATCGCACTGGGACGCCCGGGGGGCTCAGTCTGTTAAGCCTCTGACTCCTGGTTTCGACTCGGGTCCTGACCTCAGGGCGGGGAGATGGAGACCCGTGTCAGGCTCTGCACGGAGGGGGAGTCTGCTAGGGATTCTCTCCCCCTGCCGCTCACACCTCCCTCTAAATATACAAATAAATCTTAAAAAAAAAAAAAAAAAGATTGTATTTAAAAGACTGGCGTACTGTTTGGGAAAAAAAAAAAATGAACATCAATGAACACTACAAAATGGACGTTAAAATAAACATTTAAGTTAAAACTTCCAGTCCAAAAAGAGAAAACGGTGGTATTCTGAAAGGAAATACACATGAATATTTATTTCATTTGGGGGTAAATATTTATTATTAAACATGACATCAATTAGAACTAAGAATTAGAATTATGAATTAAGAAATTTAATCGACTTTGCTATCTGAAAATTGTTAAAAATCCATAGAGAAAGACACTATCATCAATGACAAAAGAGAGTAAGTTGGGAAAGGCGTAAGAATGAAGTCAGAAGTTCGTACCTTAATATATAAAGAGTTACTATAAATAAAGAAGTCACAGTGATTTTTAAAAACATACTACGCAAAGGATATAAGCGGATAATGTGGAGAAGGGAAAAACTATGAGTGTCAGAAATTAGGAAAAAATGCTGCAGGCTTGTTAGTCATTAAATAGATCCCGTCGCTGCTGTAAGAAATTGGCCTCGACAACACAGACCTGCCGCCTGGCAGCAGGCGCATGGGGTGTCTTCCTCTCTGGGCGGGGCAGGGGGGCTCCTGTGGGCTCTGCCCACACCCTCCGCTCACGGCCCCGTCCCTGTCACGTCCTCCTGGTGCTGCTGGCGCTCTGTCCCTGGGTTCTCCCTCCGAGCTTCATCCGTGTCCATGTCTCCTCTGACCGCAGCCCAGAAAGGCTCTTTCCTCTTAAGGGGGAGTGTGACTGCGCTGTGGCCAGCGGGTGATCCAGGACGAGCTGTCTGTCTCGGGCTGCTAAGGAAATTTTCCCCCGTAAGGCGCCATTCACAGAGTCCAGAAATTACGATGTGGACACCCTGGGAGTGGGGGCATTAGTCTATCTACCACAGGCATTTAAGAAATTTAATATGACTTTATTTCATTTATACATATATATATGATATTTGAATATACCTTTCCTATATATAAATTCATCTATGTTTTAATGTGTATTATGTAATGTTACAATATGTAACATGTTTATATCATTATGTATTTATACTTATTATATATAATAAAGAGATGTTTCAGAAATTAACACATCCTTTAACATCTGTTGAGATTGCATGATTTTTCCATGAATTAATTGATTTTTCTAATGTTAAACAAATCTTTGATTCCTGGGATAAACAGCTTGAAATGATACACAAAACGACTTCTGCGTATCTCGTGTTCAGTTTACGAGTGCGCCACGATCGTTGTACTTCGGGATGGAAGTGAGCTGCACCCGTAGCTTGCTCTTCTGCATCATCTCCGTTAGGTTTGGGTTTCAGGGTTACGCTCTCCACATAAAGGAATAAGAGAGGATTATTTTCTTTTTGTCTTTTTCTTCTTTATTTTACTTCACTTAACTCTGCGCATGTTTGTGTAACATTGAAATTATTTTTTTCTTGACTGTTTCACAGAACTTGCTGTTCAAACCATCCGTGCCTGAATTTTTCTTTATAAGACAATATTTATTTGCTAATTTCCATTCGTTTATGGTTCTGAGACAAATCAGATAATTTATTTTTGTACCTCTTGAAAGATTTTTAATGTCATTCATTCTTTTGCGTATCCTTCCAGTACATATACTTCTGAATTCCAAACAAATGCCTTAACCACTCTGTTTCAGCACAACAGAGTAATCACAGTACCTGCTTCATACAATATCATTAAAATTAAATGGTTTAATATATACACACATCTTAGAACACTGCTTGCACGTGGAATGTGCTACGAAGGGACTGGTGTCAAAATGACTCACCCAGCTTTCCGCATTTCCAGAGCAACTTCTTCTCTGGGCCTCGAGTTACTTACAAGCGGTTTTGGTCCCAGTCCAAGATGGCAATGAACTCCCCTCCTCTGGGGACACAGCCCGTCTACACTTCCTTGTGAAGACCTGAAGGTTGACTGAATATAAAGGCTTTCCTTGACTGAATACAAGAGTTTTCCATGCGTACGCTTTCTATACCTTCAGGCTGGTCCAAAAATGTATCCTGAGTCATTTAATCCTTTGAAATTTGTCAAGATTTGCATGATGGGCCAGTATATGGTCAATCACAATAGTATTGGGTTTTGAGTTCTACATTTGCTTGACATTCCCGTGTGCTTGAAAATAACTTGCATTTTGTTATTTTTGGAGGGAGTATTTTAGATCAAGCTTGTTAAGTATGTTCTAATATTCTGATTTTTACTGATTTTTAAAATCTGCTTATTTTGACCTGTTTTAAGATGTGTTTAAACCTCTTATGATTGTAGATTTCTCTTTATAATCAAAACAATTTTTTAACATCTCTATTTAAATTGCAGTTACCATACAGCGTAATATTCGTTTCACGGGCACGATGTAGTGATTCGGCAGTTCCACGCCTGCCCCGGTGCTCGTCACGACGCGCGCACTCCTTGGTCCCCATCACCTGTTTCTCTCCTCCCCCACCCCCCGCCCCCGGGTCACCCTCAGTGTGTTCTCCGCAGGAAGAGTCCATTTCCTGGCTTGTCTCTCTCTCTCTGTCCTTTTTCACCCTTTGCTTCTTGGTTTTGTCTCTTAGAGTCCACACACAAGTGAAATCTTACGGTAACTGTCGTTCTCGGGGGGACTGGTTTACTCAGCGTCCTGCACTCCGGCTCCGTCCACGTCATTGCAAATAGCAAGATTTCATTCCATTGCATGTGTGTATGTGCATGTGCGCGTGTGTGTGCATGTGTGTATGTGCGTGTGTGTGCATGTGTATGTGCGTGTGCGTGCGTATACATCGTATCTTCTCTGGCCGTCCACCTGTGATGGACACGGGACCTCCTTCCGTAGTTTGGCTACTGTAGATAATGCTCCTCTAAGTGTCGGTGCATACGTCCCTCTGAGTTAGTATTTTTGAATTATTTGGGTAAATACCTAGTAGTGCAAATCAATTTTTGCTTTGTATGTCTTAACTCTCTTACTGAGCTTGTGCAAATTTCAATCTGTTCCATCATTTCTCGGCACTGACTCTTATCAGTATGGACTGAACCCCTCCATGTCTGTACGTCTTCTACCTGAATGTAAGTGGAACGGTTTTTGGTTGATGTTTTCCTGCTGTATCATTTTTCATCTTTTTGTTTTCTTTTTTTTTTCCTTGTTTAAAAAAAAAAAAAAGTGTCTCTTAGGCATCTTGGAACTTGCTGAGTAGACACTGTGAGCAAAGCTTACCCTCCCGAGCTGAAAAAAATTTGTGGAGAACAAATTATCGTCGAAATTAACTGATGCAGACGTGCCCAAGGAATGTTGTGGGGGCTCGATCCTTTCACGAATCTTGTGATAGAGGGATGTGTGGAGGCGGCAGCCCACGGAGCAATACTGGAGCGGCTGGTGGTGATCGAGGAAATCCTATCAGGTTAGGAGCCTTGCGACGAGTACAGGCCGTGCGCATCCATCAGCAGAAACAGCTGCCTCGCACGCCCCCTCCCCACCGGACCTGTTTTACTACAATATAGACATCAGGTGATGCGCATTTTCATCGTGAACTCCTTTGTTAAATAAACTTCTATCATAGTCAAAAAAATGTCTCTTAGAAAGGCTTACGGATTTTGTTTTCCCTCTATCCATTTTGATAAAATTAGAATTTTAATTAAAGCTCTTACAACATTTCTAGTAATTATATTTGATGGTTTATTTAGATTTATTTCTATTGTTTTATTTTGCTGACCTGTTTCTTCTGCGGCAGGGCCAAGGTCCGGGGCGTCTCACAGACGGCTCCAAGCGCTCCCGCAGGCGACCAGGGAAACACCGAAGACGTGGCCTCGAAGGGCTGACGGCCCGGCGGGCCTTCCACCCTCTGTCAGGTGCCCCAGTGTCCGCCGGGGCCTTCCTCGCCGCAGGCCCTCGAGCCCGAGCCCACACGGCCCTCCCTCAGCCTCCTGCCTGTGCCCTCAGCCTCATCGGGGACCCCGAGGGGCGATCTGCGGACCCCCGACTCACCGGGACCCCGAGGGACCATCCGCAGACCGAACTGACTGACCAGGGAGCGAGAACGGGCAGATCCGTGTCGCTGCCTCAGCCGGCTTCGCGGGCGCCCGTCCTCCCGCTGTGGTCTCACCTGCTTCTCAACAGAGACAGCCGTCACCTGGCATGGGCCTTCCTCTCCTCCGCGTCCGGCCCCCTGGCAGGCGGCCGGCCCCCTCTTCTCTGTCTCCCTCCCGCTTGCTTCCTGCCCTTGTCCCCACACGTCCTAACACTGCGCTTCCTCCATTCTGGAAAGGACTTTCCTAAACTACAATTTTTCTCCAGGGAAAACGTGCCCACGTTGGGGTGCAGACGGGGCTGGTCAGCCACCCCGATCTTTGCTTGGTCTCTGCCTCCTCCTGGTCTATTCTCTGCCCCACCCTTCATTCTAGAATCTTCATTCTTCCCGAGAGTGACTCCTGCAGGCTGTCCGAGCCCTGAGCGGAGTTCTGCCCTTCCCTTACTTCTCTGGACCGTCTGGCGTGGGTATGCTGCATGAGCGCGTCTGCAGCACCAGGTATGTGACCCTCATGTTCAAGGCAGTGGGAACATCAAGAAAAAAAGAGATGAAATTCATTGTTTTCATTTTTTTTTCTTTCATTTCAGTGGAGGGGAAAGGAGCCCATGGACAATGACTGTGGTAGATGAGTAAGTTATCTGCAGCACTGTGGAAGGTGCTAGAGGCCGCATGGACAGACAGACAGGTGCAAGCCGGGTGGCAGCCGGTGTGGGAGCGGTGACGGCGCCCAGGCTAGTCCTCACCGGGAAATGGCTCCCGCCCAGGGGAAGGCGGTAAGGGTGTGAGCGACACGGACACCGAGGCAAGGGCCGATCCGAGGTTCTCAGCAGGCCGTGCTTGGCACATGGGCTCACACAGGGGGCTAGTGTGGCGGGAGAACCGGCTCTGCGGGGCCTCTTGGACGCTCGCCTCTTGCTTTCTGCCTCTGCTCCCCACTGTGCGTGTATCTCCACGACCCTCCAGGACCATCCCCATGACCTCAGCCCCTCTGTTCCTTAAAGTCAAAATGTAAATATGTTATTGTCTTCCCAGTCTCTTTCGCGTCCCAGGCTGAGCAATTTCTCTGGTGTGTGACTGTGACTGTGCTCAGCCTTTGCCCCACCCCCCATCCTCCCTCCCCTGTACAGGTACACGCCTGCACACCCACACGAGCACACTCACACACGCACACGCGTCTTCAGTGTTCTCCCATAACTCTCTGGAACGCGGCTGGAATGCCTTCCTCTATGCCATGGGGACCGTCGTGAGTTGCTGGCCGTCTGGGTCCCTCGGCACCCCGCGCCCTTCCGCCGGCCCAGTGGCACATCCTTGCTTCTCCTTGCTCAGGGTCTCCGGCTCCTGCACGTCGGCCCTTGGGGTCTCTCCTTCCCAGTCTTCCTCTCCCACAGACTCCCGAGGTACACCATGCGGCGCACCGTGCGCCATGGCCTATGGTCAGGTGCTCCATCTTAGTACGTTGAGCAGCAGCGATGAGCCCCCACGCACCACAGCTTCGGTTTGATGACTTGTTTCTCTCTCCTGCCCCTGTTAGATTCCTTGAGGACAGAGATGCACCCATGTACTCTCCAACCTTCCAGCAATACTGGGCTCCTGTAGGTCCCAGCCAAAAGGACCAATTCACGTCCTGTAATGTTGATGGGAAGCTGCACCTTCCCTTGACCTGGAAGACCCCAGCCCTTCCTCTCAGACCCAGGTCAAGTCTCCTCTTGCTGTTCCCAAAATCCACTCAGTGGAAATACCTGCTTTTGTTACCAACATCACTTTCTGCACTAGGCGTTCTCGTGATCTTTCTCTTCACAGCCAGTGGAATCCTTTTCTATCTCTCTGCATATCTCCAGTCCTTAAAATTATGCCTGACACGTGAGAGGTGCCCAACAAACGCTCAACGAACGGAGAAACCAAGTAGTCAAAGGTGCAAAAGCAGGAGCGCGCTAGCCACGCCCCTCACCGGAGGAGGACTCCAGAGGGAAAGTGCTGGGGTGTGTGATCCGCTGTGCGTTCTTCTCGGCCGTCCCCACCATGATGCACACCGGTTTTTCCACCCCCTGAGTCTGGCTTTGGCCTTATGACAGATGGGGACCGGGGGGCGTTAGCAAACGTGCCTCAAGCAGAGCTTGCACATTGGACCTTCGCTCTTCTCACGGCTCTGGGAACGGGCACCCTGGTCTCGGGCCATCCTGCTGCCGCGTCCCCTGGGGCAGAACCCAGGATCCCAGCTGAGGGTCATGCAGGGGAGCCCCCTCTAGATGTCCAGCCCCAGCTGCACTCACTCTGGGTGAGACAAGTAGGAAAACCACCCACTGGTGCCTAGTTCAAGTTGCCACCCACTGAACTGTGAACTGGTGACTAATGATTATTTATTTATTTTCATTATGTTCAGTTAGCCAACATTCAGCACATCACTGGTTTTTGCTGTAATGTTCGATGATTCATTACTTGTGTGTAACACCCGGTGCTCATCACAACACGTGGCTTCCTTAGCACCCATCACCCTCTAACCCTCCTCCCCTCTGAAACCCTCAGTTTGTTTTCTGAGGTCCATAGTCTGTCATGGTTTGTCTCCCCCTCTGGTTCCCACTCCCCTCTCTTCCTTCCCCTACGGTCTTCTGCACTATCCCTTAGGAATGTTCCTCTCTGCTCTCGCCGTTCCTTACGGATATTCTTCACTCCTTCGCATATGACTGAAACCATGTGTTAATTGTCCTTCTCCACTTGATCTATTTCACTCAGCATCACGCCCTCCAGTCCCATCCAGGTCCTTTCTGATGGCTGAGCAATATTCCACTGTAGGTACTGACCACATCTTTATCCATTCGTCTGCTGAAGGGCGTCTCAGCTCCTTCCACAATTTGGCTACTGTGGAGGTTGCTGCCGTGAACACTGGGGTGCAGGTGCCCCTTGTTTTCACCACGTCTGTATCTTTGGGGTAAATACCCAGTAGCACACCTGCTGGGTCATAGGGTAGCTCTATTTTTAACGTCTTTAGGAAACTCTGTATTGTTTTCCAGAGTGGCTGCACCAGCTTGCACTCCACCAACAGTGTAGGAGGGTTCCCCTTTCTCCACATCCTCGCCTACATCTGTCATTTCCTGACTTGTTAATTTTAGTCATTCTGACTGGTGTGAGGTGGGATCTCACTGTGGTTTTATTTGTATTTCCCTGATGCCAAGGGATGATGAGCATTTTTTCATGTCTATTGACCATTTGAATGTCTTCTCTGGAGAAGTGTCTGTTCATGTTTTCTGCCCATTTCTTCACTGGATTATTTGTTTTTTGGGTGTTGAGTTTGAGAAGTTCTTTATAGATCTTGGATTTTCTTTTAAGCTATTAGGCTTTGCAGCCACTTGTTAGACAGTAAAAATCAACTGACATATTGGTTGTAAATTACGAAGAAACCCCTTGAATAATAGACCTTTAAGTACAAATTTAATTTTGATAGCAACACAGAATTCACACAGGCTATTCCTCTCAGCAAATTTGTGTTATCCTGTTGACGCCATTTTAATTAGTTTGTTAGTTTTCTGTAATATTTACCCCTTCTACCACAAGTTAGTTCAGTTTACCTGAAATAGTGTTACTTTATTTTTTTTAAGATTTTATTTATTAATTTGGGAGAGAGAGAGCACGAGCAGGAGGAGCAGCAGAGGTAGAGGGAGAAGCAGGCTCCGTGTTGGGCAGGGAGCCTGACAGAGAGCTTGATTCCAGGACCCCAGGATCATGACCTAAGGCAAAGGCAGACACTTAACCAACTGAGCCACCCAGATGCCTTAATTGTGTAACTTTAAAAAAAAGGACTCATGGAAACAATTAACCAACACTTTCAATGGACTGGGTAGGACAAGAGGTTTACACTAAATGATGATATTCATATTTGTCCCATTATTTCTATTTAAATGAAGAAACTCATTATTTGGCAATGGCAGGTTTGTGAAGGCCTCAGAGGGAACTCACAGTGAACCTGAGGCCTGAGCCAGGCCTCTTGAGAAATATCGGCTGTATGAGCACCCAGGCTTTCTGTGTGGGACAGAGCGCAGACAGTGCTGGAAGCGACAATAAAGGTTGAATAATATTCCATTGTGAATATAGACAACTTCTTTATCCATTCATCTGTGGATGGACATCTGGGGTCTTTCCAGTTTGGCTATCCTGGACGTTGTTTCTATAAACATTGAGGCGCACGTGCCCCTTTGGATCACTGTGTTTTTGTCTTTTGAGTAAATACCTAGTAACACAATTGCAGGGTCGTAGGGTAGCTCTATTTTCAACTTTTTGAGGAACCTCCACGCTGTTTTCCAGAGTGGCCGCACCAGCTTGCATTCCCACCGACAGTGTAGGAGGGTTCCCCTTTCTCCGCATCCGCGCCAGCATCTGTTGTTTCCTGACTGGTGTGAGGAATACTACTCAGCCATCAAAAAATGAAATCTTACCATTTGCAATGATGTAGATGGAACTAGAGGGTTTTATGCTGAGCAAAGTAAGTCAATAAGAGAAAGAATTATATGATTTCACTCATACGTGGAAATTAAGAAACAAGACAGAAAGTCATAGGGGAAGGGAGGGAAAAATAAAATAAGATGAACTTAGACAGTGAGGCCAACCGTGAGAGACTCTTAACTCTAGGAAACGAACTGAGTGTCGCTGGAGGGGAGTGGGGTGGCGGGGGATGGGCTTTAGGGCAGGGGTGTGAGGAGCACTGGGTGTTCGGCGCAACTGATGCATCACTGAGCGCTACCTCTGAAACTAATAGTGCACTTTATGCTCATTAAGTGAATTAAAATTCAAAAGAAAAGCAGTGACAATGAAAGCGTCTACCACAGGCGGAGCCTGGTGAGGCATGAAAGGGAGGGCGGCTGCAGCGCTGGCCGGGGGCTCCGTCGGAGAGCGGCGGCGCGTGAGCAGGCTGAGGGCGAGCGGGGCGGCGAGCAGACTCCGTTCTCCCTCCAGAAGGGATTGCCACACCGGTGGCTCGTGGGCGGGCTGCAGAAATTGCTCCTTCGAGTGGAAGAGTTCTAACTCTTAGGTGCAGAATCACGTTTGACCACTTTTGGGTCAAAGGACATTACAGCCGTGTACTCGCTTAATGAGTGTAAAAAGTCACTCTGGCCTCCTTATTTTGATCCTTAACAAGCGCAGAGCTGCTCTGTGTTTCCCCACGTTTGAAGATTATATCAGGGGTTGACACAAGCCTCCGTGACCTCGGTTTGTTCTCCTGAGGCATCCGTCCCGAGCAGTGTTCCTTTCTGAATTCCGCCCAGCGGCCTCACTGGGTATGGGAAAACACGGGGCGGTCGGTGATGAAAGCAGGAGATGCCACTGGCGGAGCCGGGCCGTTGAGACCAGACAGACCTGGGCTGGGGTTAGCAGCTGTGTGGCCTAGGTCCAGGTAGCTAGCTTCCCTGACCCGCTGCTGGCCCATCTGCAAGTGGGGGCAAGAACACATGCTTCACAGGACAAAGTGAGGTCACGCGGAATGCACCTGATTCAACTCTCAACGCAGAGTAAATCTCATGGTGTGACGGTAAAGCCTGTCTTTCCTAACGGCTCTCTAGCCCAGCTTCCACACTCAGCTCCTAAAAAATAAGTGATTTAAACTCCAAGACAATCAGCTGCAAGTTCATGAAGTGTTTTTCATTCATTTCTTCTAGGCTAGATTTGCTGCGTCCGGCGGGTGCCTTCCTCTGGGAGTGGGGCAGGGGCATGGCTGGTGAGGAAGGACTTTCCACGCTCTGCCATGGGGCTGTGCTGCTCGTCCTCCGGCCCTTTGAGAGTAGCCTGCACTGTCTGGTGCATAAACTGAAAGCAATTTGAAGCACATTTTTGTGTAAAAGAAAGAACAAATATATACATAGGTAGAAATTATGAATAACCTAAATTTTCAGTGAAAATAAGACCAAAGGACAATGTAGAGACCAAAGGACAATTGAGACATTGCTAAAAATCCCCCCCAAAATCAAGATTTCACAGTAATTTCCCCTCTCGACCGAGCTGGGAACCTCAGAATATCTCACAATGTAAAAACATATTTTTAACGTACTTGGGAAACTGAATTCAAGGGAATATATATATATATCCTTCTCTGATAAGGTCTAGAAGGTTGGAGGATTCATATATATATATACATACATACATCTCAGAGAAGCTGTGACCGCCTCATTCTTCTGGCTTCACGGACAAACAGTGATTGGAAACACTGTTTCTTCTGCTCATTGAACTATACCTGGAGCTCTCTTTTTTTTCTTTTTTCCTTTTTTTCACCCAAAACCATATGGTAACTGAAAGTCCCCCCAGCATGCTGACTGGGGACACCAGAGCAATGATGAGGGCCAGAGCGTCACAGCGGACTGGAGACGGGTGGTTGGCGTGAAGTCAAAGAAGTTCACGTGTCTCTCTGTTAGCAGGTCAAAGTGTTTGCTCCTTGCGTCACCTCAGCGTCTAGCACAGGGCTCGGAATACTCAAGGATCTCAGTAAAATGTGTCCTTCGTTTCTAGGCGATGGAGATGTGAGTTATGAATTCATTATCTTACAGGCGTGTGGGAGGCTTAGGACCCTTGTGGTCGTTGGAACCCCCGCCCCAGCACTGCCTGTGCCCAGTTCGCATGAGAAGCTCTTCTTAAACAAACAAGTGCTCCCAGGACGAGAGGGTGATTTTCCACAACGTCTTTGAAAACCGGAGCATCACAGTTGAATTTAAAACCTAGCTATTTCCCTCCTAGTCATTAGAACTGTAAAAGTGTGTACAAAGAGAAAATCTGGAAAACAACATGAGAAAAACAATTCGTCACACTCAAGGGAACAGTCATATGATTAACGGCTGATGTCCCGTCAGAGGCAAAAGAGACCAGAAAGCAGAAGGACTACATGTGCAAAGTGTTTAAAGTAAAACGAATTTTAAAAATACCAAAGAGAAATTAATTATTCAGTAAAAGTATCCATCAAATATGAAGGCAAATATTCTCAGATAAAGAAAGACTAAATGGTGCTATCAGATTTTTATGACAGAAATACTAAAGCAAATTCTGGACTTACTCTCTTTGTTAAAAGACATAGGTTATATAAAGAAATTATTATAGCACTGTAATATTGGGTTTATCGTATAAATTCACATGCATGTAGCTATATATAATATGCTGATATATATAGAGGGAGATATTTATACGTACTGACATATACCTCGTATGTGACCATATAGATTGGATTATTACACTATCATATGTGCTGTCATGTGCACCACATGACAGTAAGAGCACAAAGAAAAAGAAAATAAATGAAGCTTTATTAGGGAAAAGTTTCTAGATTTTACCATAATTAAATTAGTATTAGTCTTAAGTAGATGTGATAATATTGTAATCTATACAGCAAACAAAAAATACATTTTTAAAATAGTCTCACTAAATTCTACTCCTGAAACTAATAATACTAATAGTCAGTGTTTGTTGACTAAATTGAATTTAAATAAAAAATAAAAAACAGTAAATCTCTAGAATTAAAATCTAAAACACTTACTTCTCATAAAAAGGAAAGAAAGGACAAAGAAATCAGGAAAAGAAAAAAAAACAAACAGGAGGCACATGGAAATGAAATAGCAAAATGACTGCTATAAATCCAATAGCAACCATGAATTCACAGAATCCAGATTGCCGCCGTGGGTAAAAACCAGCTGTGGAAAGTGATGCGCCTTCTATGAGAGGTGATTCTTTGGGTTCAAAGACACACATAGGTCTGAAAGCAAAATGCCGGAATGAGCACCTCATGCAACAGTGACCAAACAGCAATACCAAAAAATATTACCGTAATACTTATATATTATATATTATATATAATACCATATTACCAAAGAGAGACATTTCATAATGAAAGGGTCAATTAATCAACACAATCTTGGTAACTGTGAAGTCAATTAAACTGAATAAAAGTAAAAAGGGAGTTAGAAGACTTGAACAGCATGACTAGCCAACCGGGCCCCACTGACATTTCTAGAACACTCCAGCAATAGAAGAATACACGTTCTTTTAAGGAACATAGGACACGGTCTCCAGGATGGACCACATGCTGGGCCAATAAACAAATCTCAACACGTTTTAAAGGATTTTAATAATACAGTATGTTCCCTGACCGCAGCAAGACCAGAGTTCAGCAATGGAGAGAAACTTGAGAAACTACCAAGTCTATGAAAATTAAGCAATGCGCTTTTAAATACCGGTGGGTTAAAGAAGAAATAAAATAGCAATTAGGAAATATTTTGAAATAAAGACAGAGCACAACATGGAAGCTGGTGAAGTACTCCTGAAGAAGCATTTCGAGGGACGTCTGGAGAGCTACGGACTGTACTGCAGGAGGAGGGTCTGAGGGCAGTAACCGAGACTTCGCTGTGGAACTTTAACAGACCGAGAAAACTAGCCCGAATCAAGTAGAAGGAAGGAAAAACAGGAGAGTAAAAGGTAATTAAAAAAAAAACAAAAAAACAAAAAAACAAAACCTCCAGAAAAACAATAGAGAAAATCTATGAATCTAAAAGATGTTTCTTTGAAAAGACTGACAAAATTCCTAGTTTTCATGTGAGATACTATAAAAAAGAGACTATACAAATCAAGATTAAAGAAGGGACATCCTGGTGACTGCACCGAAGCTAAAGACAGCATAAAGGAATATGATGGTGACTTTATGTCAAGATCCTAGACCATGTAGATAATTACACAAATTCCTAGAAATACACAAATACCAAAACTGACTAAAGAAGGAATGGAAGATCTGAGTGGACTATAATTGCTGAAGAAATTAAATCAGTAATAAAAAATCTTTCCACAAAAAAATTCCAGGTGCAGATGGCTTGATAGATAATTCTATCAACATAGAAAAAAGGAAGAATACTAATTTTCACAAATTATCCCAGATAATACAGGAGAAATTAACCCTTGTTAATTCAATTGGTGAGGCCAGTAATAGTGATACCAAAGACACGTAAAGATACAAAAAGAAAAAAAAAATGCTGCAGCTCAATATCACTCATGAACATGGTCCAAAATACCTCACAAAGTCTTAATAAATCAATCTAACAGCTTTTAAAATATCCAGAAGCTTATGCTAGGATTGCTAAACTGGTTTAACACCCAAAAACAACATAATTACCATATTAAAAGGTCAGTGAACAAAAGCCACAAGATGTCTCAATGGGTGAAAAAAAGTGGACAAAATCTAACACCCATTCATAATTTTTTTTAACGTGCTCAATACAGTACAGATATTTTTTTCATCTGACAAAGGACTCTCTAATAATTCCATGTCATATTCAATTGTTAAGGCCTGAATATTTTCCTCCAGGATCATGAACACGGAAGGCACAAGGGGGTCACTTTTGCCGCTTCTATTTCATACTGAATGGAAGACTTAATATTATTTTTTTTAAAGAAATGATAAATATATAGATTGGAAGAGAAGAAACTAAAATTTATTCACAGATATCATGATCCAGTAGGTGGATCCCAAGGAACACCCAGACACATGTAAACACAGAACCTAAACTAATAAATGAGTTTTCAAAGATCTCAAGATATAAGATCAAGATTTTAAAAATTAATTTTTATCTGCATTTCAGTAACATAAACACTGAAAATACAATTTAAGATACAATTCCTATTATTAAAAAAGAAAAAAAAAGCAAAATACTAGGCAATAATTTAATGGAAGACTGAAAACTAGAAACTAGAGCAAGGAAAACGCGACTTGAGAGATGCCATGTTGGCCCGTTGGAATACCCGAGAGGAAGGCGTCATTCCCTTCAGACTGATCTGACAATTCAGTACAGTCCCCCTCAAAACCTTAGTAGGTCATTTTATTGTAAAGTTGATAATCCTATCATAATAATTATGTGGAAACTCAAGACTAGCTAAAAAAAAAAAAAAAAAAAAAAAAAAACAAGAATAAAGAAAAACACGGAGGGCTCGGACTATCTGATTTCAAACTGAGTAGAAAGCCACAGTAATCAGGCAATACGGCATTGGACTAAGGCAGGACACAAGTGCGTGAGACGGAGCTGAGAAGCCTTGAAATCAGCCCTTCCACTGTGGCTGGTAGATTGTCCACACACAAGCCCAGGCAACCCCAGGAGCAGAGCATCAGCCTGTCAACAGCTACTCCTGGGACAATCGGACATCAACGTCCAAAGCGACAAGCAAGCAGCCAACGGAGCAGCCACCACAGCAACAACAGCGGAAAACAAGCGAACTTAAGACCGAAGTCCTGCACAGATGTAAAATTAACCCCAAAGTGGATCTCAGATCCAAACGCAGGAGTTAAAACTATAAAATACCTAGAAGACAAGAAAAGAAGTCATCCTCGTGAATTTCATTGGCGGAAAGGTTTTTTATTACGGCCGTAAAGGCGTAACACCTTACGCTTGGTAAAATGGTAATTTACCAATAATGGGTAAGCTGGGCTTCAGTTAAGTTAAAAAAAAAAAAAATTGTTTTAAATGATGACATTAAGTGGCTGAAAAGACAAAGTACAGTCAGGAAATACCGTGGAAATAAATATCCAATAAAGGACTTTTATTCAGAATATTTAAGGAACTTTTGAAGCTCAATATAAAGAATATTTCTCAGAAAAAAAAAAAAAAGACAAAGGATGCGAAAATGAAATTTATATTAAAAAAAAGATTAACAGGAGCTCCTGGGGGGCTCAGGGGGTTAAAGCCTCTGCCTTCGGCTCAGGTCATGATCTCAGGGTCCTGGGATCGAGTCCCACATCGGGCTCTCTGCTCAGCGGGGAGCCTGCTTCCTTCTCTCTCTCTCTGCCTGCCTCTCTGCCTGCTCGTGATCTCTCTCTCTCTGTCAAATAAATAAATGAAATCTTAAAAAAAAAGAAGACTAACAAATAAGTAATAAACACATGAAATGACGCTCACCATCATGAGTCATTAGGAAAATCCACATTATAACCCCGATAAGAAACCTCTGCTGCCTCACTGAGATGGACACAGTTGAAGAAACTCACCGTACCAAATAGTGCAAAAGGTGGGGAAAGCAGAACCTTCAGACATTTCTTTTGGAAAAGCAAAATGTACGACTACTTTTTAAAAGCTTGCAAGTTTTTCAAAAGTTAATAGAAGCTTAAATTACGGTACAGAATATCAGCTTCTTAATTCAGATGCACAGGCCATTAATTTCTAGTTCTTCTTTTCTCTCTCTTTTTTTTAAAGATTTTATTTATTTGACAGAGATCACAAGTAGGCAGAGAGGCAGGTGGGGTGGGGAGGTGGGGAAGCAGGTTCCCCGCTGAGCAGAGAGCCCGATGCGGGGCTCAATCCAGGATCCCGGGATCACGACCTGAGCCAGAGGCAGAGGCTTTAACACCCTGAGCCAACCAGGCACCCCAAGTTCTTCTTTTCTTACATGTGCACTGTGGGCTCTGAATTTCTACATACAGCTTTAGCTACATTCTTCATATTTAAGTTTACTTATTGAATTTTAGTTAAAAATATTTCCAGGTTCCATTTTTTGACTCATGGGTTATTCAGAAATGTGTTATTCAGCTTCCAAATATTTAAAGATTTTATATTTATCTTCTTAAATTAATCTATAACTTAATTTCACCATATGTACTCTTAATGATATATACTCTTAATGATTTCAGTTCTATAAAATGGTGAACATTTTGTATGTATTAGTAAAGAATGTGTATCTAAGGGCACCTGGGTGGCTCAGTCAGTTAAGCAGCTGCCTTTGGCTCACGTCATGATCTCACGGTCTTGGGATCAAGCCCCATGTCGGGCTCTCGGCTCAGCAGTGAGCTTGTTTCTCCCTTTCCCTCTGTCTGCTCTCTGCCTACTTGTGTTCTGTCTGTGAAATAAATAAATAAAATCTTAAAAAAAAAAAAAAGACTCTGTATCCTATTGTTCTTGGGTTTAGTTGATTTGGTCTACCAATTTTGTAAATCGCCTAAACATTCTAAGCATCTAAATCTATACTGATTTCTCATTCTTCCAGTTCTACTAGTATATATCCAATACTATATACTATATACTATAAACTATAAACTATAAACGAGCCTCAGATTTTCTGAATGACAAACTCTACGAAGAAACAACAACAAACAATCACAGTTTGGTGTTTAACATGATTGTCTTTGCATGACTAGAACAAGTTAGGTAATAACTCATACTGTTGCATTAACTAATTTTCATTATGAAATGTCTTAATTTCTGGCTATACTTCTAGTCTTACAACCCATTTTATGTAATGTTAGAATATACATACCAGCTGTCATTGCCTTAATTGTTGCATGGTATATATTTTCCCAATCTTTGTTTTCAGATGAATGTACTTTTATATTTAGGATGTGTCTTTTATAATGGCATAGAGTTAGTTTCTTTTAAATCCAGTCTGATCTTTTTTTTTTTTTTTTTTTATTGCAATATTGTAGCTTGTGAGGCCCTGAGCAGAGGATTTAGCTAACCTGTCCTGAAATCCTGAGCACAGAAGCCATGGGATGATAAATGCACAGTATTTTAGGTGCAAAGTTTGTAGTGATTCACTAGGAAGCCATAGAAAATCAATATACACCACCAATTGCCAATGTCTAAAGGAACAGAGATGCAGGGAATTTAGGACCGACTTCAGTATATTCCTCTTCTTTCCAAGGTATTGGCCTCTGCGGTCCTGGCTCACGTTGGGTGTTTGCCTCCACCTTTAAACGGGTTTTCTTGTCTTGTCTTTAGTTTCCTTCCTTCCCTCCTCCTTGACTTCCTGTCTTTCATTTGCTTCCTTCTTTCTTTATTTTATTCTTTTATTCCTTTTTTCTTACTTATTTAAATATATATATATACACACATATGCATATATGCACACACACACACACATATATAAGAATCAGCATAAAGGCAGTCTAACGTAAGTTATTCCTTATTAGACAAATGAATCAGAAAGTTAAGAGAGCAACTATCAAGTTAGTTAAACGTGACAGTGTCGCCAGATATAAGATTAATATACAAAATTTCATTTTTATTTTATAAATATATTAAATTATATTCATATACATATATTATCAAAAAGACTTTTAAAATTATTAAATACATAAGAATAAATCTAACAAAATATAATCCCTGAAACTTAGAGAGCATTCATGAAAACCTGCATAAACAACAGTGTGCCATGTTTGTGGTTAGAAAATTCACTATTATAGGGCGCCTGGGTGGCTCAGTGGGTTAAGCCGCTGCCTTCGGCTCAGGTCATGATCTCAGAGTCCTGGGATCGAGTCCCGCATCGGGCTCTCTGCTCGGCGGGGAGCCTGCTTCCCTCTCTCTCTCTCTCTGCCTGCCTCTCCATCTACTTGTGATTTCGCTCTGTCAAGTAAATGAATAAAATCTTTAAAAAAAAAAAAAAAAAAAAAAAGAAAATTCACTATTATAAAATTCACACATAAACTCAAAGGGCTTAAGATAAAGATACAAATCTTAAAGAATGACAAGGAGGGAGGAATCATTTGAGCAGATATGAAAACGCATTCCAAGTGACAATAATTAAGGCCACAGGGATTACCAAGACATGGATAAGAGAAAGAGAACCGAATGAAGACTGAGCACTTGACTTGTGGCTCAGGAGAAGCCGAAGAACAATGGTGTCAGAATAAGACATCGGGATTTAACCTGTACAGCACAAACTAAACACAATCTACTTCAGATGAGTTGTTGATCTAAAAATAAGAGGCAAAACAATTAAACTTCTACAAGAAAGGATAAGACCCCAAGGTAAGAAAAGAGTTCTTCAGTAGGATGCAAAATACACAAGCAAAAAGGGGGGAAACTGATAAATGTGCTTTATTAAAATTAAGAATTTCTATTTACCAGAATCACTATTAAGGACCTGATACTACAAAGTAGGCTGAGATCTTTCTACTACAAAGTAGAAAGATCTGCTAACTTGTAAACGAGGCAGCTCAACAGAAGAAGGAACTCGGTGAGACCTTAAACAGGCCATTCACAACAGGGATTTCCAAATGCCCAAAAAATCAAAAACACAGACAGACAGGAAGAAAGGTTGCACAGCCTCTCGGTTCCTCAGGAAACACAAATTAAACCATAAGGAAAAAGTCACCAGAGAATGGTAAGTGGAGGGGAGATGTGAGCCTACTTTGCTCTCGGGCATAACGGGGTCCTGTCGTTCTGTGCGTGTGTACCGCGGCGAGGACGAGCCGCGTGGAGACAGCTGCAGCTCGGCAGAACCATCTGCTCTCCCCAACGTAAGCGAAGGAAGGAAGCTCGACCTCTCGCATTCAGCCAGACGCACATCTCAGCGCTAGAATGAAGATGGTGTGCGCCGCTGTCGGGGCGGGCGACCTCAGGGTTTGGAGGACAATGAACGGGCTCCTGGGGTCTGGAAATAGTCTAATTCAGAACCGGAAGGTCACGGGGCTGCGTGTTTCCGTTTCGTGCCTGTTAGTGTGTGTATTCAACTAAGTCCAAACAAAAAAGATTTAAAGAAAATTACTGTTTGTTTTACTAAACAGAGACCGATTTTATTTATGTATTTACGTATTTTTTGCTGAGGGTTCCTGTGTAATGCTCAAATGTGCAAATTCAGGGAGACAGAAATAAAAACAAGAGCAGATAGAAGGAGAGGGTGTCCACAGCCCCAGAAACGGTTTCTTCCTGACCACCAGTGACCCTCTCTGCGGTGGCCAGGGTCCGCCCACTGCTCGGGGCGTTGTGGCCAATGCAGAGAGTCCTGGCCATAACCTTGTGGAAAGTCTTATTACGGAACGAGTCAGGGCCTATTGGGAGTGGATCTTCGTTCCAGGCCTAGTGACACTGTCATTCGCTCTCTGTGGGCAGGAACTGCCTGTCCCCAGCGTGCCCTGCCGCGCGCGTCACGCAGGCCGGCATCCTGCGCGCTCCTCTGTGGCCGACATGGAGCAAAGCACCTCACGGCATCATTCATTTCATCTGGGCGAAGCTCTCCTCAGGAAACCCCTGCCAGGACACATGCGTGAGTCACTGTGGTGGTTGTTGCTTTTGCTGCTGTGCTTGGGGTGGTTTTGCTCAATAGGGCCGGCCAAGAGAGGGAGGGTGAGGAGCCGCACCCAGAGCAAATCCCTACCCCACCGTGTCCACTAAAATACACGCGGACACGCAGCCGAGGCCTCCTGGGAGGCTGAGGAGCCTGGTCTCCTCCCGGGTCTGATGGAGACGCGGCGAGCAGCGCTGGGTCTTTCCTGTTAGAAGCAACCGACTTCACCATCACAGAAGCTTTGTTAAATCAGAGAGTCAAGTAGTAAATTAACACCCAATGTCAAACCTTGCATATAACCGGGTAGCTACCTCTAGGAGCTTCAATGATTAAACAAGAGAGAGTGTAGGCCCAGGGGTTTTCTTTGAAGGAGAGAAGTGACTGGCACAAAGGCCTTCAGCTTTCGGCTCAGCCGCAGAAAAGAGGCGTCCGCGCCGAACACCTCAAGCATTCTTCCAAAGACGAGAAAGGAGCAGAGAGCTCAGTGATCTCCACACACAGGGCACCGCTCCTGACCCTCAGGACACTATCTGTCTTGACATTGGCAGGTGTGCAAAACAAGAACCGTTTAAAAATTTGAGATTATTTAATGATGTCATCCCCTGCCCTGACTTCTATTTCTATGTATTTAAAACATTTTAATCTTAAAGGCCATAGACAGCATGGCCAAGATGACAGATGTCTGAGTGGAATGCCGGGGAAAGTCCCGGTAAGGTCATTGTCCAAGGTCACCACGAGGCTTACACCCTGTGGGGTCTCACATGTAGGGGTCTCTGGCCCCGGTGGAGTTCTGGAGTGGGGGCCACGAGCCCTGGACTCCAGAGCGGCCGTGTGGACAAGCCGTGATGAATCGGGGCGCTGCGAGTTTCCTTCCATCGTTCCCGTGAAGCTCTGAAGCTGTGTTTGAAGCCGTGGGACGTATTTTTAAGGGAACGTCGCTCCTGGACACTCGGAGTGATCCGTTGCGGCGGCTGCTGGCCCTGACATGTCTGAGGAGCACGCTGCAGCCTCCGACCAAATTACAGCCACCTTTCGTCTTTGGACACATGTTTTAATTTCAACGGACCCACAGACCTAGACATTTAAAATATTTATCAATGGAGACCATGCCAAGTAATCTGTTATTTATGAAGAAACTGCCCACTTACCCTGCGCCTGTTAGGCTATTTGACATAAAAGGTGGGTCATCTTCTTTCCATTTCTGCAAATTATAACTCTGAGGACGAGCAGAGGTACGTGGTCAGCGAGTGAACGTCCCTCCTGGGGACTCGGGTGATCGATTCCAGCAGCTCGCCACGACACGTGAGGAGCCGCCGCAGCCGCCCCTGGAAACACTCTCCACTCTGTCGCCGTGGTCAGCCGCTCGCTCTGGTGCGGGGCTGCACGACCGGTGTTTCGGGGTCCGGATGAAACGTCAGCGAGATGTCAGGTGTTGCAAGAACTCGGCCTAGGATGGCGCTCAGCGAAGCCCCGCAAGCTGTGCCAAGACCAGGACACGAGGCAGTCTGTTGAAACGCTGCCGCTGGATCAAGGAAGCCCTGGTTTTTGCCGCCAGAGACAATGCTCAGCGAACATTTTCTGGTGGCCTCTCTTCTCAAGACCTCGTTTGCACCCAAATGTTTCCTCAGTATTGCCAGTGCGTGTGTATGTGGACGTTTGTGAAAGGGAATCCAACACCGGGAGGCTGGTGTCATGCAGAAAACTTCGGGAAGTTAGCTGCTTCCTGAGAAGAACACCCGCATGTGTCTCCTGTTTGGAATAGGTTGGGCGTCGGGGACCAACACCACCCCCTTCCCTGAGCGGCTCCCCGCAGGTCCCTAAAGGCGGCAGCGGTTTCCCATCCCCGGCGGTTAGTAAGCGCGCAACACACATTAACACACACTGTGGGTTTCCCGATCCTTTTACACACACATTATATTATCAATTACTTTTAATATTTCTGCATAAGGTTGCATTCTCTTTAACGATTTAACCTGGATGGCATTTGCTCCCGGATGGCCTAGCTACCCTTTGACTACAATGTATCACTTTGTAACCTGTGTTTTTGTTACTTGTTTGTAATTGAAAACCAGCAAACAAACCCATCCTGCATCACACAGGGAGAACGTGTGATGTTATAGCCAAGGACTTGAGACCACTAGACAAAACCAGACTGTGGAGCCCTGCCTTTGAAATATGATTTAAAACAGAATTTATAATGTCGCAGAATTACATAAAACTGTGTGAAATTGTGCAGATAATCATTTAAATCTCCCTACATGAAAAGATAATTGCTCCAGAAATTAACTGTACCTGGGGTTCATTCATTTGGTCATGGCTAGTTTCTTGTGTAGCGATGATTTGATATTAGAGCTAATTAAGATCAGGTCAGAGTTGCTGAAGGTCAGACATTAATGTGTGGGATCATTGAAATGATAATTATAAACAGATTAGGAAGCCACGGTCTTTCATGAGGGGTTATTGGATAATTGCTACGAGGGGAACGGCTTACTGTAATAACGCATTATCGACTACTTACAGCATTTTAAGGGTGAGACTGTATTACTTCCTCAAGGACTAAAGAATAATGTTGTCGAAACTCAGAGCTCAGTAAATAAAGTAGAAGAATGCTGGCGATGCCCGTCTTCTTCCTGGAAGTGCGTTTATTTGGGGGGCATGACTGAGGGTGCCCGGTATGCCCCCAGGGTGAAGACCGCAGGTCTCGGGAGGGGTAGAGAGGGGAAGAGACTCGAATATTCGCCTCCATCAGACCGGGCGAGCAGTGGGACTTGGAAGGCTGCCCTTCCCTCTCTGGCCCGTCGGGTCAGGCTTCTGGAGTACTGGAAAGCCACAGCCGCGCGCAGCGGACTGCACTGTGGGGGCCCAGTTTCATGGCAGCACAGACAGCATTTGGCTCAGGAGTGAGCGCCGTGGTTGGCACTCGCCCGCGATGCCCTTGCCTCAGCTCGCTCCACAGAGGGGATCTTTCCAGAGACATGGGCTGTGAAGGAGGGAGAGAGAGTCAGGGTTATTTCCACGGTTCTCGGATCTGAGTGCGCTCGAGTCCGAGAACCTCTCCTCTCGGCGCCGTTCCGATGAAGCGGCTGAACTTGCTTTCAGCCCTTCGCCCTGTGTGAGCCCACGGCACCACCGTGCGACAACCCGTGCTTCTGCCGTGGGTCGCGAAAGCCGGTGCAGATGGTCTGACGCCGCTCTGTTGAAGGAACGAGTCCTGAGACGTCCGCCAAGGCGGGGAAGACCCTGTGTCACCATGAGTGCCGTGGTGTGGGCCATGTCCCTGGACCATCAGAAGCAGCTGGCACCGGGTCGGCCGGCGCGTCATGGCGAGGCTCCCGGACGGTCGTCAGCCTGGGCCGTAACTGCTCTCTGGGAGCCTGTCCTGTGTGCAGAGCCCAGAGCGCATGTGTGTTCAGCCCAGACCCGGGTCCCGGAGCTGCTGGAAAGGGTTTGGGCCTGGTTGCCATCTGCAGTCTTAAAGACCAAACATTGGCTTCCGCACCAAACCGACAGAATCCAACATGACAGGAACCCAGGGCTGACTTGTCCCTGGAGTGAGGTCTGCATCTGGGAACGGAAAGCGAGCACGTGGACGGGGGCTGAGAAAGGAGACCGTCCAGGATTCCAGCCCGGACCTCCGGGGTCACCAGTGGGCCAGCGATGGAGGGCTGGTCCCACGACAAGACACTGAGGAGCACCTCCGAGCCGGCCCACAGCATGTCTGGTCCTGGCGCCTTAATGAGTGGGTCCCGGTGCCTCCTGACTCATCGTTCCTCACTGCAAGCACGGCTCACCTCCCTCCTGGCGGAACCACGTCCACAGATGTTTTTCGGCAGAGCCGGACTCCCAGGTTTCAGCCCCGGGAATGCTCGGACCTTTCAGTAACCCACGGAGAGGGGCCTGCATGATGTGCGGGCGGGCCATTTAGCTCTCCCTTCTTGAACAACATCTGGCCTAATGAACAATGGCCATCCCTAGAAGGACAGGAGGTGTCTTCTGCCACTCGCGTCCTCCTGGGGCTCTGCGTCGGGCTCAGCTAGCCTGCCCCTCGAGGACGGATGGCATCTCCAGAGAAGGGCCCACGCAGGTGGCTTGAATGTAGCTCTAGCTGGTGATCTGGAAGCTCTCCCAGCAGAAGACACTCTTCCCTCTAGGAAGCATCATCAGAAACACACGTTGCTTGAAGCTTTGGTGTTACTGGGAGTCCCAAGGAAGGCGACTCAGAGGACTTGAACGCCAGTTCGCACGAGGGCAGGCCTGCATGCCGCACGCACGGCTGTCTCTGTTCCCAGAGCGATCGGCGCTCCCTCGGCCCCGTGCACGCAAGACGAACACGCGAGGTCGGCACGTGGCGCCTGACGTCTGCTCTCCGGAGAGCACAGCAGAACCTCATGCCATGGCTGTCTTGGGCCTGGGTCTAGCTGGGACCCTCAGAGTCTGTGGGGTCTGCTGAAGGGGACAGCGAGGCAGGCCGCAATCCGGCTATGGCCACGCTCCAGGGAAAACTCCTGCCGTAGGAACTTCTGAACAGCCAGGAAGATTTCTGATGCCTTTTTTAAATGTTTATATTGGAGCTCCTGTCTTTCTTGCTAGAATCTCATTCACCCAAAACTCAAATGGGTTATTCTGTTACAGATGCACAACAGGCAAGTATACAGAGGTACCGGCTGTCACCTTCAATTCCTGTTATTCTCCTCATCCTACCGGTGACTCCCAACAGCCACGTTCCAGAGAGACAGGCAAGCCCCTGTGTAAACCAGGCATGTGTTAACTGACTTTGGGATTTCGCTGTGTTTGCGGCTGCCCAGCCTGAGGCCGCGCTCTTCTTAATTCAGGACACACAGGTCTGGTTCCTTTAAACCCGGCGTAAACCAAAACCCAGACTTCGATCGAGGCATGAACTTGAGCACTCTTGAGATATTCTGGGACACACAGAATCCATGCCCAAATAAGTCCGGGACACTTAGTATTTCTGTCTTAGAGACTCCGAGCGCAGACCAGTCTGAGGTTGAAAATTCCAGTAGTAAATGAGCATAAGCCCCTTTGTACAGTGCCCATTGGTCAAACTCGAACCACAGAAACCCTGCCAGTGTGAGACAGTGCGACCATTCCACGAAACGCTGTATTTCCAGAAAGCACCTTGGGCAATGCCTTTTATTTTCAGAGCCACTGAATGGGAAGAGCTGGGTTCCTGTCTGTTATTCGTAAGCTGGGCTCCTGTCTGAGTGCAGGAATCTTACATGCGACAGTCTCTGTAATTTTGTAATTCTTCACGCAAAGTTTTCACAGTGGGAAATCGATCACCATCTTCTGCCAGGCGACTTTATGAAGCAGTTATTTGTGGTAGTTCTTAGGAATCTACTTCTGATTTTTGTTTAGAGACGTTTAAAGCACATGACTATAAGCTTTATCTTTCTACAAGAATCAATTCTTAAATATGGTGTGAAAGGCTTAACCCAGCCAGGGCTGAATTGGGACAGAGCTTTGAGGCGGACGAGGCAGACAGCTCCAGGGAGACCCGTCCCTTCTGTTGCAAACTGAGCAGCTCGAGTGTCCAGGAGGAGCGTGGCCTAAAGCCCGAGGCTCACACAGACACAGAAAGACTTCCGTAGGCTGTGTCATCTGAAGATCAAGCACGGTTTGGCTTCGGTTCAGAAGTGTTCCACATTTCCAACTTAGTCTAACCAGACAGAATCCAAATGTTTTATCATGAGTTTAAAAATAAAAGTTTTAGGTGGTGGCATACCCAGGACACCTAAAATTCATTCCGCTTACTAAAGAGCTTATAACTGTCCACCCTAAATAGAAATCCAAGAAATACACCAACCAAAGTTCACAAATTTCGCCATGTTGACTTTTCGGAATAAATAGACCCTGTCAAATCTCTTTCTCTCTCCCTTTTTCTAGAAGTAGCTGCAGCGTCTGTGACGCAGAGCCCCGCCAGAGTCGCGCACGCCGCACAGTCTGCGAGACACTGTGCTCCGACCTCGTACCGTCCAGTCTGCCAGGGACCCTCAGCCCCAGCTCCTACAGAGGTGCCGGCATCAGGAAGACCGCTCAGCCTCGTCGTCCGCGTTTCGCCTCCCGAAGACAAGGAGCAGGAGAGCAGACGTGCCCCGTCACCGTCTGCGCGCTGGGTACGTTCGTGTGGCAACTTCTTTCTGAGCCGCGTTTGCTCATCTCCAATGTCCGGGCAGAGCTGAGCTCCTGCCCAGAAGGGGCAAATGCGTGATTTGAGGGAGTCCCCGACTGAGTCAGTGAATTATACCGTGACGGAATGCGTTTGATGAAATACATCAGACCAAAAGTGTAAATCCTTGATGACTGGCTCTTAAAGTGTGATTCATCCCTCAACGAAGAACGCACATACTCCAAGGTCTAGCGTTTCCAGCGCCGTGCGCCAGCCCCCTCCGAGACCCGGAGCAGTGCTCCCTGCTTCGGGTGAGCTCCTCCCTGTCTGGCTTAGTCCACGATAACAGAGAAGGCAGAGAATGTGCATCTGCAGCCGCTGGAAATTCTGGCTTTCCGTTCATTCTCAGTGCTACGGAGGAAACACGAGGCGCTTTCCTGTCGCGGACTTCGGTCCGTCATTTCTGTCCCTTTATGCTCGACGGATGCGTCCGGCCAGGGTCCTTGGAAAGCCACACGTCAGCGCCCGCCGGGGCCTCCTTCCCTCTCCGCGGCTGCCGTCTGCAAACCGCGTCCGCTGCTAATGCAAGGTCGTCGGAATCAAAGCCGTCCTCAAGTCTTCGCGAGAGCTTATCAGCAAACGCCTTCTATGCTGACAGCTTTCGGGAAGGGGCTCTTCTTTATTGCTTTAACTTTGATTAAAAAATAAAGGGTCTTTAGGATCAGTTTGCTTCATGCCCGAGATGTCCCTGCAGAGCAGCTCAGTGTGCACAGCGTCCGCGGAGGAACCGGACTTGGCATGCGAACGGGCCTGCAGGTCTTCGGGAGGCCTGGGTCAGGGGTCGGCAGAATATGACCCACGTGCACAAGGCAGCTGCCCTCCCCCGAGTGATCCTCATGTCTAGGAGGATGGGCTGGAATTCAGGAAGATTCCAAAGTGCTTGAAAATCCCCCACCAGGCAAAATGTGCTGGAGGTAACAGCCAGACTCCACAGACCAGCATTTTCCGACCTAGCACAGAAGGCTGGGGTGCCCCGTCCCAACACGCAGGTGTCCACGCTACATGTGGTTGCGAAGCGGTTATTTTCCCGTTGATTGGAAGCCCAAGGCCTGTGTGTGCATGAAAATGTCTTTACTGTGCCCCTGTGTGGGACGTTCCTCATCTACTGAAATGCACTCTGGGTTGATTGAAGCTAGACCCTGAGAGGAAGCTTACTAAAATAGATGGGTTCTTTGTCTTACAAAATGTGACCTTTGTGCTTGATTGTTTATTATTTTTGTTTTTATTTTGTTTTAGGAACTTGGTACTTGGAGACCTTTTCAGTCTTTGAATCATTTGACAGTGGTCATGAGCCCAGACTAGTGCAAGGAACAACACTGGTTTTAAAGGCTCAGAAAATAATGACGATTCTTGTTTAATGTCCTAAGTTATGAATGAGTCCATTAAATCTCCATATGGCATCATTACAGGGTAAACACAGGTCATGAAGGAGACTCACACCGGGGCCTGGAAGAGAACCCGGGTGGCCCACTCTGGCTACCCGTCCAGGGTCTACATGAGAGGACCGGGTGCCCCCAGCATGTGTTTGGGCTCAGGGATGGAAGGTCAGTGCATTATCCAGCTCCTGGCACATAGTAGGTGTTCAATAAATACTTACTTGAATGATTGGGGAAAATCAGCAGTCGTTAGTTGTTTTGGTGCATCTGAACCTCTCGGATGCCTTTGCTGAGTCTATTTGACAAAAACACATAAGGAAACCGATCATGTCCTTCAGTGTCCAGTGAGGATTTTCTTTGTGCAAAGTGGTCAGTGACCAGTCTGACTGAAATATGTTGGCCTACCCCCTGTCTTTGGATGCTCTACTGTGACCCTTCCAGTTGTGCACCCACAGGCCCCCCTTCCTCCTGGCTCCCTGCTTTCTCTCCCCTGCCCCCACTCTGCTTTCACATGCATGTCTGTGAATCCCCACCCAACGCGGCCCAGGCAGTGTCCACGGTCGGCCAGAGGCATCACTGCGAATCAGCGTGGGGGAACGGGAACTCCCTGTCAGACACGGGGACAGCCGGGAGCCATGCCTGCCCCCACCCGTCAACTGAGACCGTGAAACCGCCTCTGGCCCAGGCCCCACCCAGGGCGGACATGCGCCTGCCCTCGCTGCCGAGAAGCTCTGGGGACTCCCCCACCCGCCTGTGTCCATCAGATGTGCTGATGGGCATGAATGGGGCGGAGGGGGGAGTCCCTTGCCTGCTTGCACCTGTCAGCAGAGCTGATGGGCAGGGAAAGGTGGGGGAGGGCCCCTCCCGTGCTGTCAACCAGCTGACAGACAAGTGTGAGTGGGCAAGGCCCCTGGCCTCTCCTGGTCAGATGGGGAGTTGCTCGATTGGGGAGTGGATGGGGGTTCCGCTTGCCTGGCAGACTGAGGGGCTGTAAGCGTTGGAGGCAAAAGGTCTACATAGACCAGGCTGAGAGGCAGGGCTGAGGCGCGCGTGTGTGTGTGAACTTCTTTTTAATGTGAAAGTGTGGCCCCACATGCACGCCGTGGTGCACTCACCGCGCACAGCCCTTGTCTTACAGTGCCTGGGGCAGTGGTCACCTTTTGTCCCCGGAGTACGCTGTGGAGGGGTTTTCCCGCAAACGTGCTCTCAGAACGGACAGAGGGAAGCAATGACCATGTTTGCTGCGTTTGAGCTTCAAATTTGTAAGAAAAATATTTGAATAATGTTTTTCATATTTTTAACCCAAACTGGTAAGCTTGTCTCTTACCTCTTGGTAGGAAAAGAATGTGGATTCTAAAGCCTTCACGGGGTGGTTTCCATTTTATTTCTTTCTTAGATTAGAATCCCTTCACACCAGTGACATTTTAAGGCAAAGATCTGGTTGCAGGTCTCAGGCACGAAAATTTGTTTTTGATGAGAATGTTATGTACCACTCACTTCATTGGCATTTGGTGACCACATTGGTATGTTGAAACTGCCATGTGACTCGAGCTTTAGCCACATTTTCATGGACATTGAGGTCCTCCCGGAAGTGAGTCCCGTGGACAAGGCTGGCGCTGGAGCCCCCCCCTTGGAAGGGAAGTTGCGCAGAGCGTTTTGTGACTGGTGTCCGACCGGCCCCACACAACCTGCAAAAACAACGGGAATGTTTTAGTGATTCATGAGGTAAACAGAACACTTTGTTTCATAGAAACTCAAAAAAGTCTGCAATTTGAAGGAAGGAATTTGGGATTTACTCCAATTCCATCTTGTTTCCATGTAATAAACAACGCAATGCCTAGTTTTGCATAGCTGGGGAGTGAAGGCGTCAGCAAGTCAAAAACAAGCTGTCAACACAGTGTTGCTTAGCGCAGAGCTCTGCGTTATTCTGGAGGTTAATTTGGAGGAAGGGTGCTTTTTTAAAAAAGTTTGATCACTTTCAAAACTTCCTGAGTATGGTCTCTTGAAATGGTTCCGTAAAATGATCCACACTCAACGGGCTCATGTAATCTCAGAACTTTGTGTGGGTGGATCTTACAGAGAGTCAACGGTCCGAAGCCAACATCGGCCCGGTACTCAAGAGTCTGCACCTTCCCTCACCATGAGTGATGCTGGGAAGAGTGGACACAAGCAGATGAACCTCGGGATGGTAAATGCATCCCCTATACCTTGATAAAGACCCACTATCGTAAGCCCTGATTTCATCATCTTGACTCATTAATGAATAAAATATTAAACCAGGCTCTCAAAAGATAGAGGATTTGCTGTTTTTCAGCTTCTTCTCACTTATTTTGAGGCAGGCAGAGACAGTGTTTTTCTGGACTCATCTGTAGAGATTCTGTTTGTAGGGCAAATGTGCTGTGGTGACACAGAGCATTGTTTATGGTCCTTTATTATTGACTTGGACATTAATGGTTTGGTTAAAAAAAATGCCTTAACTGGACAAGGAAAGAGAGGCTTTTATTTCTGTTCTGTTTCCTTTTAATCCCTAGGAACTTGGCCAGGTGAGCCACACTAATGCGACAGGTACCCAGTGAAAGACAGCTCCTGTCTTTTCATCCGGAGCTTTGCTTCAAGCTTTTGCTTTTGCTTTTCATCCGGTCTTTGCTTCAAGCATAGAATCTAGAAAAAGAGAGGCGAGATCACTCTGCGAGTTCCTGGGCTGGTTTATGCTCTACAGTGGCCATTTCGTACCTGGAGTAGCACATCTGGTTTGAGAAGCCACATTTAGAAAAGAAGCCCGAAGAAGACAATCATTAGAAGGGGGTTCTCACCATGGCAAAGGTCTTCGATGACACGGTATGAGGAATAGTTGAAAGAACTAGAGAAATTCAAGCCAGGAAGTAGGACGCTGAGCTGGGATCTTGAAGGATTGGAAAATACATGGGAAAGAGACATTACAGGATGGTTCTGGTCACGTTGGACACCTGCGCTAGGATCCCACGAACAGTCAAGTTATAGTGAACTAGGCATGGGGCGAATTAACGACTCTGCTCGGGAGAGTCTCACCCCGCGGTATTCAGTGAGCATCTGGGAGACGTACCTCAGGAATGCTGGAGAGCAAAGTCCTTCCTCCGCGTGGGAGTTTGAAGTAAGAGCGTCCGAATGTTTCCTCCAAGTGTACGATTCAGTCACAAACTGTTCAGAATACTTGGGCCAGGATGGAGCCAGGATTTCCCTCTTCATTATAGATCATTTGAGCTTTTTCAGACTTAACACCATGAAGGTTTGTTTTTAAACATAATAGAATCGATTTATCAAGTTTTCTCCTATTAAGTCACACGTTGATTGCATATTCAGTTTGGGTGGCTATATGTCACCTTGGAGACAACCGGCTAATATGAAAGAAAAATGGAATGAGCCTCAAAATGGTAAATGTTGACCGGCTGATAAATAGACCCCGAAGATTCAATAATTCAGCACTTTGAGTTATTTATCTCTCTCAAAAGGTTTCTGAAATCACTCTTTACTGTTTCGCTTGATTAATTCTTTCATCTCCACGATGAAGATCACTTTATCCGTGGCCACTGCCCACACAGAGTTATTAGACCAACAGCGAGGTGATCAACAAGATGCTGTTAATCAGGTAAAACTGTGAAGAGCCCGGGTGGGCGGGCTGGGGACGGCCACGTCAGGACTAATCCCGGCTCGGAGAGCCACAGCTGCCTGCGCCTGTGTATTCAAAATGCAGAAGTGGCTACTTTGCAAGCAAACTGGCCACTGGTCCAGTGCTATCTACGTGGCGAGGAGCAAGTCCCAATCACTTGTGTGAAGCACCTACTTGAATTTCCTTAGGGAAAACTGGTTGTCAGTCTTTTTATTGGGAGAGGAAATCTGTAGCGGCGGCTGGAGTTTTACCATGGCCCCTGAGTGAGAATCTGGGAATCGCATAGATGCCCCAAGAATCACGGGTTCGGGAAGGTCGTCTTCCACTCCAGAGAAAGAGTCGGTGCATACTTGCAAAGACTGAATTAACATCCGTGGTTCATTATTACTATTATTTACACGTTATAGGAAACCCCGAGGTGAGCTATAGCATCACTTTGTCCTCGACACTCCACAGACACGGAGCCAGGACCCAAGTCGTCATCATGGCTGGCTGATGAGAGGTGACAAAGGTGTGCAAGGGGTCAATGCACGCGAGCAAAGTGAGTCATAAACCTCCTTGAAGCTGCCTCTTCTCATAAATGGGCACAATAAGCTGATGACACTTTTCTAGGTAGAAGATGCTTCCTTTGGTGAAAAGATCAGATCCATGGTTAATATTTAAATATCTGAGCAAGGGTTTGACCCATGAAGCTGCTGTCCCTGTGCAGACTGGAGTTACCGGGGGCTGGGGGCCTCCAGGGCAGGGCAGCAGTGGAGGGCTGAGCGTGTCCACACGGGATTACAGGGAGAGCTACGTGTCCCCACCGCCTCCCCTGAAAGATAAAGCAACAGAAGTTGGAGAACAAGGATAAGATATCAGATTTTTCATTTTATCTCTCCCAACCTCCCACCTTCCACGGTATCCTGTGTTGGCTCCAAAAGCTGCACATGACGGTTGTAGAAAGGACACTCAGCTTTATTCATCACACATCTTCCCAAATTACTGTAGATCGTTTCTCTGGAAAGAAGGAAAGCGGAGTACAGGGACATCTTCATTATTAGCTGCTCCTGGGCGATCTGAACCAAGCCCAGTAGGTTTCCTGGGATTCTCAGGAGGCTTCGGTGTGCCCGCCTTGTGCTCTGAGATGGACAGCACATAGGGCTTCCTCAACGTATTTGCCCGTGAAATCCTTTTTCATGGAATACTATTCATATCTCAGAGCACAGTATGGAAAAGCCTGGTTTACTCTATTAATTTGCTTACTAAACCCTTTCTCCATGCATAAGGCAGCAGCAAACATGGTCCTTGGTCAAGTCTGAATTTGTAACAAATTCTAAATTGGCAAAGACAAATTGGTGACATTTTACCCTTGTGACATTTCTTTTTTAGGATGTGCACGAAGCAGCAGCTACCATGATATCCCAAGTGTGCTCAGAGTTTGCCTGTTCTGTGAAGTGTCTTGAGAAAAAAGTCTTTAATGATCTAGTTCAAAATCTATTTGCTCTACCTGATGCCAAACTCACATCATGGAGATTCCCCCAAATAATAATAGTAATAGTAATAATGATAATAATAATAATAACAAGAAGAAGAAGAAGAAGAAGAAGAAGAAGAAGAAGAAGAAGCTGCATCACAGAAATAAATGAAAAAACAACAAAACCAAACCCAACCAAAATCTGCATACATGTTTTAACCTAGTATTTCACAAACATAAGTGACATCAAATTGTTTTTTGCAAAGTACAGAATCACCTCCCCACAAACTGGTCTTCTGACGCGACCTTGCTGGCAAGCAGATGTCCGCTGGAAACATCTTGGAGAAGGCGCAGTGGTCATAGCCGCCTGCCCTCGCGATGCTTAGGAAAGCTTGAAGCGGGAACAAGGGGGGGTTGCTAACCATGTCATGCCGGAAACTCTTCGTGGAAGTAGAACAAAGCCGGAGATACAGTTTAACTACATTGTTTTAAACTGAGCTGCTGTGAAGCCCTTTGTTTTATGACCCGGCTGGGATGGCGGGGGGGGGTCATGGCTGAGACACACCCGGTTCTCATTGAGCTCATTAACACTGTTCAACACTCGCCCTCCTCTGTACGCAAGAAGACACTGGATCTGGGTATGGGTATTTCTAGGGTGCAGCTGTTCTATTTTACAACATAAACAAATCTCATCTCCGTCTGTTGTAGCAAACTGACTCGACCAGATACATGCGGCACTGCCATGGCCAAATTCTGAGCTTGTTCACATATTTAGGCTCTTAGACTTATTAGTAAAATAGTAAAAATTATTTGTAGTTTCATAGCATGTGAAGATTTCCTAAAAACAATCTCAAAAATCGTCTAGCTAGACGGCAATGCACAATGACTCCTTGCTTTAGTATGTTGTCCAGGGTTGACAGAGAACGCACAAGTCCTGCTCCAACGTGAGATCTTCCTTTAGATCAGGGCCCTGCAAGCCTACAGCTCTGTTCTTCCCCTCTTAGAGTCCAGCTTTTATCACCTTTTATAAGAGTGATAATCCCAAATACCAATATATTCTCTCCATGGTGTGATTAAGTTTAATAGATAATGGCAGTGTGGTATATCTATCTGCAGGTAGAATTGTTTTACGATATCAAAATTGTTGTTAATGTTATCACCATCATCATTACTAATATTAAAACAAGTAGTATTTGCAACAACTCAGTAATTCCAACTGTCTTAATGTAGATATTTTTAAAACTAATAACCTAAAATTATTAGGTTTGATTAAAACTTTAAATAAGAAATAAACAGTTTTTGTCTTATTTTTTTGAAAGCCAAAATGATATAAAATAATTGATAATCCTCATTCATCTAATTATGCTCCCAGAAATAAATATATATAATTACAAGGAAAATAGATTTACAAAAAGGACATCAGACTGTGTACCAACCACGTACTGGGGATTTTCCAGCTGTTGTTTCTAACATGTATGAAGACCGAAGGTGTTTCCATACAAGGCACTGAGTCTTAGAGTAGGAACAGCCCGTAAGGGTGACGCTAGGACTGCAGACTCTTCGGTAGCACTGGGCTCCTTGGCCGGCAGTCTCCTGGGTGACAAAGTGTTAAATGTACCTGAAAGAACCACGGTCACCAACAGAGCCACACTGGCTAAGGTCTTAGGCTTGAACTTAACCGTATCCTTCGGTTGTCCGTTACACGAGAAGTACTCAGTCATTCCTACTTACGGTGCGACAGGGTCGCACAGGGGACGTTCTAGGTCGCGGCAAGGCTGTCTGCTGCTCTGGGCGAATGCATATCTGATCACTTTTGCTAAGAAATCATGAGGAAAGACGTCCGAGCACTTAGACCAGTGCTACACTCTCGCGACCCGTAACCCAGCCGCCATGTACCGATTGTCGGAGTCCCGCAGCCAATCTAGAAACACGATGTCCACACCAAGCAGAAGATCAAGGACGTCAACACATGCAGCATCCGGGGGCGTTTACCGGTGCGTTTCTTCTGCTGTGACTGAAGCAGGCTTGGCCTGTGTGTCCCGTTAGGTGTCCTCCTGACGGTCTCTGAAGATGACACATAAGAGGGCCGTAACCATCGTCCCCGAGCCCCGAGCCCTTCAAACCTGATGGAATTTTATCTCCCCAATGATTGTTCTTGTTACATCTTATTTATTAATAGAAAAAAACTAAATAATACTTATTAGTACTAGTTTTAAAAAAGGGAAGATCAGTAATTTTTAAAAGTAAATATCTTTCCTCATCTTCTACCCATAGACTTGTTTCGGAGCTTAACCCATTAAAATTGTAATATCTGTCCGTTCCTTGGTGTGGCCAGGAGGTGAATGAATCCAACAGCGCCCACAGAGAGGGCTTTGTCGTTGTTGTCATTTAGGAGTCATAGGGAAAAGATCATACCAGACCCATTGCTCTATGATTCAGTTTTCTCAATACTGCATTATGGATATTTCTGTGAGTCAATAGCTATACAACCCATTCTTAGTAATCGTTGTATCAAACTTCAACATAGGGGTAGATACACTTTGTTTACCCACTAGTGGATATAAGAGATATCCTTATGGATCCATGTGGAGACATCCTTACATATTACTGATGTTTGTATTTCTGTATTTTATGTTCCCAAAAGAAAGACTGCCAGAACAAAGAAGATGCACTTCTTAATTTAATAAATGACTCTCCGATAGACTGTAAGAATTTAAATTCCTGGTAATTTGTGAAGATGAGTGTTTCTAAGTACTCTCATTCATACTGCTTATTACTGTGCTTTAAAACATTCAGGAACTGGTGAGGTTGAATAAAAATCTCCCACTGTTGCCTTAATTCTCATTCCTGTAACAGTAGGGTTCAGCATCTTTCCTTATGCGTACCGGTCATATGGACTGCTTTTTCTGCAAGGCAACCCATCATTAAATCTATCTTGTCTTTTTCTGGACGGTCTGAGGAATCCTGATGATAGTCAGTCTTTGCCGTGTGCATACACTGCAAGCATATTCCTGGTACATTGTTTGTCTTGGACAATGTCACCTTCCGCCACTTAAAAAAAATGTGATCAGATAGGTTTTTCATTTCTGCATCTTTGTTTTTTAATAACACAAATACCTCCCAAAGTGTTCTCACACTTTCTATGTATTTTTTTTAAAAGATTGTATTTATTTAATTTACAGAGAGATCACAAGTAGGCAGAGAGGCAGGCAGAGAGGGGGGGGGAAGCAGGCTCCCTGCCGAGCAGAGAGCCCGATGTGGGGCTCGATCCCAGGACCCTGAGATCATGACCTGAGCTGAAGGCAGAGGCTTAACCCCTGAGCCACCCAGGCACCCTTTCTATGTATTTTTTAAAAATTTTAAAAAGATTTTCCTTAGTACATAGTATAAGTAATGATTGAGTTTTGTTTCCCTCTAAATGAGTAACTAGCTATGTTTAAACCATTTTTAGGTACCCCTTTATCATGCTCCTGAATTGAAATGTCCCTTTTGTCATACTCTGCTTCCGCTTACACTCTCCATACACACTTTCCAGTATGTTCTTTCATGCCAGTGTCAGATTTCTTGTCATGAGAATGACCTTATGTACATTATGTACATGAGAATGACCTTACGCATTAAGGCAAGTGTCTGCTAAGTATTCTGATATTTAAAATTCTACCTGGGCTCCTCGGTGTCTCAGTGGGTTAAGTGTCTGCGTTCAGCTCAGGTCATGATCCCAGGGTCCGGAACTGAGCCCTCCTTTGGGCTCTGGGCCCAGCAGGGAGCTTGTTTCTTCCTCTTCCTCTGCCGGCTTTCTTTCTCTGTCTGCTTTCTCTCTCTCTCTCTCTTTCTGTCAAATAAATAAAAATGTTTAAAAAAGAAGAAGATAAAATTCTATCATCCATTCTAAAATATTTACTTTCCCATATTGTTTCAGTCAGATTAGTCTAGGCAAATAGGACAGAAATAATCCTGAAGTTTTAATGCTTAACCAAAACACAGGTGTATCTCATTCAAATCCCCCATGGGGATGAGTTAATGCAACTCTTCTCCACTTGATGACTCCCATGGGATCCAAGCCTTCCAACTTGTGGAACCACCATTTTAAAGTGAAGCTTCTGAATTTGTCTTCACAAAAGAAGAGTTAATAGAAAACAAAAACAACAACAATACACACTCAGTCCTAAGTACTCCACTGTCCAGACTGGTCATGTGGTCTCAAATCAGAGTAGAGCAGATTGTGATATGCTGATAAGCACATGGAATTTGGGTGAGCAGAACTGTCTCTGCCTCATACCTGGCCTTTTAACCCACTTTGCTCTGTTCAAAATAAACTTTTATTCTAAATAAAATTACATCACATGTGCATGTTACATGAGAAAATTAAATTTGTTTTATGATTTTAAGATTTCCTACTCGGGAAAGTGACATTTGTAGAGAAATGTCTCCCTGGCCTGTTCTATATTCTTCAATAAAATTATGGTGCACATCTTTCTTCTTTCTCACTCATCTTTTCCCTAAGTATTTTATTGTTCTCGTTCATTTAGAAAGATAAAATAATTTGTTTCTGGTTTTATTACTAATTATTGACAGTGTAAAGGAAAACTGTGCTTTTGTTTATTTAGCTTACATCCAGCCACCTTACCAGATTGTATGATATAGTCTATAATTTTTATTAGCGTCTTTGTCTTTTTTCTGGAAAAACAATATCATCCTCAGAATCAATGCGTTTCCTGCTCTGCACTGTAGTAAGACAGTTATGTAGCATTTTTTCTTGTACGACCTCGACTCTCAGAAACAGTGTGTCACAGCTGCATTTCTTCTTTTCATTGACGGTCCCTGACAGCCACAGTAGAAAACACTGTACTCTTCCCAACTTGAGATCTCCTCCGAAGCCCTCCTGTGATCCATCATTGAGTTTTGAGCTCTGCCTCTTCCTCTACATTCTTTCAGCTCAGACCATAGTTCCACCATTTTTACCAGATTATTAGAATAATCTTCTCATTGTCCTCTGGATGAAATCTAGTCTGCCCCTAGCACTGCGTTTCCATACCAAAATCTAACAATGATGCTCCTTTTGCTAAAATTCCAGTTGCTGACAGTCTTAAGAACAGGATTCTTAGCATTTACTCTCCATCTCCACTCATGTCCATTCACATCGGGTACTTATCTAATTTGGGGTCATTATGTCTAATTTTTTGGTCAATATGCACTCAGAGTTCTGTCAGCCTGTCACTGTGAGCATGCTTTCTCCTCAGCATAGAGGAGAAAAAGTGGTTCATTTTAGGCCATATGAGCAAGTCCTTTTTTGTCATTACAATGGCTTCTTTTTTGCAGGATTATGATGTTTTAACTGAAGTAACTTTCAAAAACCACTACAAAACCCTCTCCTCAGATTGTTAATGTTCCTCTCCGTTCTTATCATTGATGTGACTCATAATGCATAAGATGGGACCTGACCGACCACCAGATAAAGCTTTTATGAAGCACCAAGCTACTCAGTGCAACAGAGTAATGTTTCTACATTACTCTACGGAGCTTGAAGTAGCTGCTCAATTCAAAAGGTTCAGAAAATGGCATATTACAAAAGAAAAGATTGTGGACTTTGTGAAAAAGCAACTATTGTTACTTTTATAATTTTACAAAATATTATAAAATTTGAAATACAAAATTTACCTTTTCAAATTAGTTGTTGTTATTTCTAAAGGAGATAGAAGTGAAAACAAAACAAGACAAAAAACCCCTTGCAAGCTTAACATTGTTAAGGCCAGATATAGAAATACACGCAGGCTTCACTTCCATCCAGAAGCAGCGGAAAATATAATCAAGATGCAGTTTCATGAATTCAGATTTTTGTGTCTTTCTTACTCATGTACTGCTAAGCACTTTCTGCCTGCCCCAGAATATGGAGGCAACAATTCTTTTCCTTTTCAGCACTTTCACTACTGGGAGGAGGAAGAAAAGCCCAGTCTCAAGCCAGTTGCCAAGGTAGCTACCGTCCATTCTGTGCCGTGTAACTCCTCTAACATCCCCCATGCTGTGCTTCTCCCAGTCGCCGGATACTCTGCCCTCCCTGAAAATTTTGAGTGAATATTTCAATATTGCTGTGATTCTGTTTTACAACAGGGCTATGAAATCTTGGCCACAGATCCATATCATCCAGTTTTTCATACGCGGAGCCTCTATGAGGATTCAAGTCCAGGGATGTCTTTCAGGAATGTACTCAGCGAGGCCCATGAGATAAAAGATACTACAAACATGACCTTACCCTTATTCTCATCTAGAAAAGGAAGCACCAAAAATAGGCCTAGTGGCTCCCTCCAAGAGTAAAGAAAACAGTGGTATAGCTTGTCAGTTGTCATTTAGTCTTTGTTTATAGAACTTCAAGGTCACTAGAGAACCACTGATCCCTGCAGAGCTGTGTTCAACTTATTCCTCAGAAACTACGTTTGGATCCTTTAGTGGCAACTGGCTTAAAACCATTTTGCAAGACAGTCCCCTGCCTGACTTTCCTCCCCGTCTTTTCCTCGTCTTCTTTCTTCCTTGATGTTGTCATGTTCAGTTCCCAAAAAAGCACAAAATGATGGGCAAACTTGCAAGCATGACCCACAATGGAGGGTGAAAGCGTGGAGAGAGCAGGGCAGCCGGGCCTGTGTTCGCCAGGGCAGCCCCAGGCTCTGCATGGATACCGAGCCCCGAACCTTCTCCAGCAAGGTGTGAGCACCTGCCTACATTCCAGGAGGCCCATCTCACCAGAAAACCCACGAGCTTAAATGTGATACTTTGCCACTTTATGGCTCAGGCTTCTGATTCCTTCCATCTTCCCGGAAGGGGAAGTCAGCCCCATGGGAGGGTCTGACTTGGCACATGTTCCATCCCTCTTTCTCAGACTTTGGTCAAAGTAGCTAGTGTTTCTGATCAATTCCCATAACTCTTCACTGTTGGGTCGATGAACAAGTAGAGGCACAATGTGCCTCTGCTGATCATTTTCATCTAAAATGATGCCTTCTTCATCATGGATTTTTATGTTGCTGTGGTTACTGCTGCTGTTTTACTTTTGCCCTGTGATGTGATTTATCTTGCTTACCCTCTTCGGTCCCTTATTAAATTTTGCGTCTGTGTTTAGAGACTTACTCACCTCACCTCACGTGGGTCCCAGTCCTTAGATTAAGAAAAAGCCCAAGAAATGCTAAAAATGTCAAATGAATGGCCAGACTGGTTTAAAAATGTTTAAGAACAGTTAATTTTTACTTCTCATTCTTTGTTTTCATCTGCAAAAAAAATAAAAATACCTTTATTTTAGGTGAGAGGAAGGAAAAAGGCTGAACAATGATCCCAGGTGGTTCCATACCCAGGTCAACACATCCAAGTAGTTTTTAAAATAAACAATAAGCTTCCCAAACAAGTATTTGGTCAGATGTGTGTTGAAAACAACTATGAAATTGATTTAGATTTTTTATGGATCTCATCAAACTTGTGGTCTCTCACTGACGAGACGGCGCTTGGAAACCATCTTCAGTGGTCCCTGCTGTGGAGGTCTGCTTTCCTCCTGGAAAACAAGTTACCAGAAGAGCATATCACAGAATTGTAAAGAAGACAGTACAGGTGCATTTCTTCTCTGCGGGGACCATTTTCATGAAAATGTAGAATGGCTTTAATTATATTCTATAAAAACTATGATAAAAAAAATTCTAAAGTTTTTTTTTAAATAAGGAAATTGTTTAATTGTCTTTTGTCTACCAAGAAATATCGAAATACGGATTTTGTGTGTGTGTGTGGAACAAGATTTTAGAACGCATCTAGCGCTGACCCATAACTTTACAGATGAGGAAACCAGGCTAAAAAGAAAGGGGCACTTTTGACTGGTTGGAGTTTTACACCTCATTAAGCAATTCCAGTTTATTCATGGAGAAGCTTAAATATCCAGTGCTTTATGGCTTAAATAGTGAAGTCTTATTTCAGCTAGTTGATTGCTGGGAGCTACTGAATATTTTACTTTTAATAGTAAATTTTCCCCTTAGAAATCATGGGAGCCAAACCATGAGAGACTGTGGACCCTGAGGAACAAACTGTAGGTTTTGGTGGGTTGGGGGAGCCTGGTGGTGGGTATTAGGGAGGCACGTACTGCATGGAGCACTGGGTGTGGTGCATAAACGGTGAATTCTGGAACACTGAAAAGAAAAATAAAAAATGAAAAAATAATTTAAAAAAAGACAAAGAGGGTACCTGGGTGGCTCAGTGGGTTAAGCCTCTGCCTTCGGCTCAGGTCATGATCTCGGGGTCCTGGGATCGAGTCCCGCATCAGGCTCTCTGCTCCACAGGGAGCCTGCTTCCTCCTCTCTCTCTCTGCCTGCCTCTCTGCCTACTTGTGATCTCTGTCTGTCCAATAAATAAATAAAATCTTTTTTAAAAAATAAAATTAAAATTAGAAAAGACAAAGAAAGAAAGAAAGAACAAAGAAAGAAGACATGATGCTGGCGCTTCCCCATTACGCTGTGCCTCCCCCATGGGAGGGAGCGCCTCCAGCTTTATTTCCCTCCCTCGCATGAGACTCTTTCTCCCCAAGTAGTAAAGGCTTCACGACCCGATGGAAACAGATGAAGGATCCCATTATGCTTGTTTATTTATCTCGCTCCACCAAAGTATTAGATAATGTAGCACAGTAGCGCGTTCATAGATGACAAACGGAGCGAGGCTAGCTCGTCGTTGGTCACTTCAATCTGGCCTCTGCTCTAGCCACGCCATCAAAGAGACAGAAACGAGCGGGCTCGCACTGGGGAGCGCGTTCCGTGAGGCCAGCCACCCTGAAGCCCCACGTTTCTGGCCCTTACTTCCTTCTTTTCTGATATACTTGAGAGTGACCTGCTGATGAGTATCTTTCAACATTCCTATTTTCTACATTTTAGCTCTTTCCCTCTTGAGCGTGGGTTCTTGAGCATATGTGTATGTGTAACATATTTAGTGCATATTTTGAAGAGACATCTATTAATATAAAATATTTTCACTCTGCACTTTCGGAATAAACATTTAGGAAGTATTGCTAAAAATATTCATAGCTATAAGCCCCACTGAAGGTAGAATTTATGTCTTTTTCTGAAGACCTTCATACAGTTGCCGGCACATGGTAACCACTCCAGAAACCTTTAAGAATAAATGAATGAATATAGGCTGAATCGATGAATATCCCGACACTTCTCATCTCGTCCTTTCAGGGAGACCTTCAGTCACTTATAAAGCTAACAATTTCCGTAGATCAACGACGTATTGTCACTTTATGTACCATCTTTCACGGACTTTGAAAGGCAGACAATTTTAATTTGCATTTAGACAGATCGAAGTCAGTAAAGAATAATAAAAATATAATCAATGTGAGAATCGTTACTGAAACGATGGATTCAAGCACACACTAAGCTTTGTTGTTTCTCTCAGGTTTATCATGGTAGAACTATCTAAATAACACAGATTTGAATAACTCCCTTTTTACCGATTTGTCTTTTAGAATTCGGGAAGCATATTCTAAGGTTGTTGGACAGAGAGTACAAATCGGAAGGAGATCGAGGCAAAGTATTCTTTTAACGTCCTTGGTCCAAGCTGCCTCGCCACTGAGGAGGCGTCGGGATTCCAGGCTTGAAGCCGAGCTCTGCGGCAGCCAGGCTAGCCGCCTGACCGGTCCTGAGCCGTGCGGCCTTCCTGCCAAGTCTGCCCTTGGCTCAGAATTAAGGAGGCGCAAACGTGCTCCGTCATTGAGATCATTAATATTTCAGTGCAATACTTTTAAAAAAATATTTTAAAATCACAGCTTTAAGTAAAGGCGGGCTCAACGGAAGAGCTGACGTTTCTGACTGTCGTCCAGCCAGCAGAGAGGATTGTGCAAGCGGATGGCAAACACTAGCTGAGCTGACCAGAGTCAAGGGTGGACGAGTCGGCCTCCTGCTGCGTTCCGAGCCTCCCCACGCCAGCAGGCCACCGCGCCCCCCTCTCCCCGCTGATCAACACTTTCCTACCCAGAACCTCTCATCTGGGACACACGCTTATTGAAAAATAATGCACATAGTATTTGTAAGCTTAGTCAAACAAATTTTGAAAATATCATCTGTGGGGAAGTATTTTAATACTTTGGCTTAAAAATGTCTTTAGAATATGAGATAAAAATATTAATTTTGTTCTACAGAATAACTCCGTCCTAACACAACCCATTATTATGTGACTTTTGGTGCGCCAGGCATCTAACTGAGCGACTCCAGCAAAAGGGCAGCATCTAATAAATTGCACAGCCGGCCCTGCCAGCCCATTGGCCGTTTCTAATTCTGAACATAAATATTCGAAGAGCTACTAGGGCAGTAGGATCTGCATTATTTCCAGCAGATAATGCATCCCTGGGACTGTCCCTACGCAGCCCCGGGAGACAGTCTACTCTCTGCTCTGGTGAAAAGATGAAGTGCGTTGAACGCGAAGACGTGTGCTGTGCTGTAGTGTGGGGGCCAAGGCCACAAAAGGTGCCCGAGGCAGGAGCAGTTGTGTCTTGGTTGCTAAGATTGCGTGCACTTGTGGGTTTTGGACACTTGGCTTCTTACAGACACGTCAGACAGAATAAAGCTGGTTGAAATGCTCATGTGTTGGTACAGCACATTCCCAGCTGCTTCTGGAAACTTCTGCAGTCTCCGCAGCCCTTCGGCAGCCCCCCGGGTGTCCTGCAGGGCGTCCAGGCTCCCTGGTCTAGGGGGCAGGTCCAGGAGTCCTCTGTGTGGCTCAGGGCTGCCATCTGCACAGGCTCTTCTGGAAGAAGGCTACACTGAGGCCACGGTGACCAGCAGCAGGCTTTGCCGGGCCGCCTGGGGACCTTGCTCTTGACGTACAAAGTTGGGGGCCCGGCCTCTTAAGCCGCTCCCTCCAGCAATTTCAGGTCTGTGCTAAGAGCGTTAAACAAATTATAGCCCTGGGGGAAACGCAGAGAGAAAGATGGAGCTCAGCCCTCCCCACGATTTAGGTTAAAAAGAAAATGAAAACACAAGAAAGACTTGGTCCAACCAGCCATGTCTACAGAAATCTTTTTTTCCCCCAAGTCCACAAGCTTCGTTACTGAACTTACAGATGAATGTGGTTCTGGGCATCACACAGCCCCCAGCCCGTCCAGCAGGCCTCTGGGCACACAGTGCTGCCCAATTGGGGTCGACCCCAACAGGCTTTGGCGACTGCTTGTGCCCCGCACTCCCCACGGCCGTCAGACCTCTGGGGTCTGACCTCAGTGACTGGGCATGGCAGCGCCGTGCTGGGGAGGGTCTCTGCTGTCCTTACTCTGCAGGCCGGCCGTAGAGGCCCAGCTGCGGTGGGAAGCCTGCGGCCTGGCCACACACCCTGGGGTCCCTGCTGCCTGCAGCGCAGCAGGCACAGGAGGGCCCCGGGCCGGGCTCACCCCTGGCTGGGCTCTGCTGCTCCCCTGCGGCTGAGCGTGCCAGCTCTGGACTGGGTCGGCCACAGGGGCCCTGAGCTGCCGCGTCGGCCCTGATGTCCTCGGGCATCTCCTGGAGCAGCCCGCGTCGGCCCTGATGTCCTCGGGCATCTCCTGGAGCAGCCCAGGTGTCCGATCGCCTCCCCTGTAGCCCACCTGTTCGCTGGGGGCCACTGAAGGCTTGTGCGATACTGCTTGGAAGCGTGAGCTCGGCGGGGTCCCCGCAGCTTGCCAACAGCCGAGCCTGCCGCGGGTCTGCCTCGGACGGCCGCGCCCTGAGCAGGAGCCGCTGGCTGCATCTGTTCCCTGGAGCTACAGGAACAGAGGACCAGAGCCTGGGGGCCCGACGTCCAACATCCTGTCGTCCCAGAGCCGAGCTCCTGCCGGAGGCTGTGGAGGAGGAGCCTTCCTGCGTCCTCCAGTGGCCGTGGGTGCTGGGGTCCCTGACTCGTGGTCACAGGGCTTCATTCTCTGCCTCCGCCTTCACGTGGCCTCCGTCCGTGTCTCTACGTCCCCATGTCCTCACAGGGCCTCCTGGCAGGGACACTAGACGCTGGATTCAGGCCGCACCGACTCCGGCACGACTCGGCTGGGCGCGTCTGCGAACACCCTGCTTCCCAACGGGACCCCGCGTGGGTACTGGGGGCGCTGCTTGTCCTCGCAGATGAGAACTAAATGCGCTTTTAAACCAGGCAGTGGCAATCAAGAAAAGGAATTGCGTTTTTACCCTCAGAAAATGTGAGACAATATGATTTAGAATTTGCCACTGTTTGGAGTTTTAAATACTTACCTAGTTGTTTTTCCTCTTTACTGATTAATTAATTCTGCAAGCTTATGTTTCCACAATCAGATGAAAGTATTTCGATGTCTAAGTGTTTGCTAGGTACGTAGCGGTCTTAAAACTTCTTTAAATAGAGAGCGTTCGCGTGAGGTACGCTGACGAGGGAGGGACCGGGGTCTAAGGACTTGCCCAGCCCCACGGCCCTTCCTCAGAGATGCGCTTCTTCTCCTCAGAGCCTGGAAAATCCAAACGGAATTCGGTTCCCGCAAGAAGCCGGAGCGGGCTTTCTGTGCACACCCTCCTCCCACTCGGAAGCAAGACCTGGCGGAGAAGGAGTGTGAGTCCCACAGGCCCGCATCGGCCAGACCCCGCCCTCGAGCGCCCTGGGCTTTGGGCTCCGAAGGCTGGCTGTCGTGTTTCAGTGACGTGAATTCCCCCACCCAGCCCGTTCCTGTGCCTCCTGCCACGTGTCGAGAACCAGAGCCGTGGCGAGACCTGGACTAGAGGCCACGCAAGCAGAGCAGGTGTTGGCCGGCCGGCCTGTGACCGAGACACACGGGAGCCAATGGTGAGGGCTCGGGCACAAGTCACCTAATCCGTTTCCCAATTTGGAGACACCCCCCCCCCAATAAAAACTAATCCAAAGATGTCTTACTTTTGGATGCTTCACGGAGCGTACGGATGTGGTGCACGCTGGGGAGGGTGAGTCTCAGGGTGTGTGGGGAAGGGCTGGCTAAGGGCTCGTTTAATTCCCAGAAAGTGTGTCTGAGCTCTGGCTTTACGTCGTGACCACAGTTGTTCTTCCGCAGACCGTCTGGACTCAGACATACCACTGCCTCGGCCTCCCTCCCAATGCCCAGACGGCCGTCCCGAAGCCTCAAGTCACCACGGGCGGTGGAACCCAGCAGGCCCCGCTGCTGCCCCACCCAGACAGCCCCCAACCCCAAGGTCTGGGAATGCAAGAGCCACCTGAGGTCCTCGCAGTGATGCGTGAGGCTTTGCCTTGTCGCCAATCCAAAGTAAGAAAAGCTGACAGCTGGAAGGGATCCTCTCCCGAGTGGTAAACAGCCGGAGGACAGTGAGCAGATCTTGAACCAGAACGTGTGGAAGGACAGTTGGAGCCACAGGACAGGAGAACAAGTTGGAAACACCAGGAGGGAGAGGATGAGGAGGGCCAACAGGATGGCCCAGGAGAAGGAATGGGGTCCAGCGGTCGGGGGACCAGACCCCGGGGCTGCTGTAGTAGAGGTCGGAGGAAATGAGGAAGGCAGGGCTTAGGCTGTCTCTGCTTCTTCCCTGGCCACATCTGGGTGAGTGACGGCAAGGCAGAGAAGAGCTTTGGAGCCCACGGTGCTCCAGGACACTCTATGCACATGCTCAGGCAGGGGACCCCATCGTCTGGGGGAAGCCGTGGATGTGGCATCACGTTGTGCCCAGGATGGGGCTATGCTCAGCGCCTTTGTGTCCCACAGGGCCTCTTCCTCCCAGATGTCCTAACTCCCCGTTGGTCACCTACAGCGCCCCCAAGAATGAGTGTTCAATGCCCTGGACATCTACCGGATAATTCTTCTGAATTGTTTTACACGTTCCTGACCCAAGACTCAAAGGTGTTCCTTTGACCGACCAGGCTAATCCACAAGTCCATGTCCTCCGTGGCGCACCTGCCTCCGCACCTTCCTCCCTCCTGCCTGCGTTCCTGCCCCTCCCCCTCCCTCCCCCTCCCTCCCCCTCCCCCTCCCGCCTCCCGAAATCCCCTTTCCCTTCTCTCCTTCCTCACAGATATTTACTGAGGACCCACGTGGGCCCGGGTGCTGTTCGAGTAACTTGGAACTGCTGCCACAATGGCCACATCCACACCCATGAACTGAGCTCTAGGGCCTTGACCAAACACCCTAAACCTTAGTGCCCTGTAGGTCGGCAGCTGGACTACACACTCCCCAAGGGGTGTGGCTGTCACATTAAATTGAAACGAACCCGTCATGCACTGTCGTTTCTAATGCCTGCTCCGTAGGCCCCTGTCCTATCTGTGCATGTGATTATCGGGGCGCCGTGTCCTGAAACCACTGAGCGGGGCCTGGGCTTCCCTTCCCCAGATGCCACCGTCCCTTAGTGTGATGCTCTGTCTTATTTCTCAACTCGACCGAGTTGCGGGGTCACAGGTGGCCCAGATAGCTAGTTAAACGTTATTCTGAGTGTGTCTGTGAGGGGTTTCTAGATGGGGTTAGCATTTAAATCAGTAGATGAGTAAGTACGGACGCCCCCCCCCCCAGGGTAGGAGGGCCTCGTTCCAGCTGTTGGAGACCTGGAAAGGACCACAGGCTGCGTGACGGAGCTCGATCTCTCGGCATGACTGTCTTCAAGCTGGGACGTCAGCCTCCTCCTGCCTTCAGACCTGGGCTTGGGCTCGAACTGGGCTCTCCGCCTCTCCGCCCTGAAGGTTGGATTGCAGAGAGGCCGCTGGCTCTCCTGGGCCTCCACCCTGCCAGGTGAAGACGCTGGACTCCTCCGAGGTTGTGGGAGCCGACGCAATGGGACCGAACCCTTCGTGTAAGGACAGACAGAGTCCGTACGTCATTGCTTCTCCGGAGAGCGGTGACCCCCTACTCGGGTCACCGCGCTTTATAATCTCGGCACATGCACCCTTCCCTTGTTTCACGTTTTCATCTTTTAAGTCGTCGTATAAATAATTTGCAATGATAAGCAATTTCAATCACAAGAAAAGACTTCTTCAAGATGCAGTTTCATATTTCGCCCGCGGATGTCTATAATGTCGCCCTTGGTCCGTTCCCAAACCTGTGTCGGCATGGAGAGGGCAGCACACGATCCTGCTGCGTTTTTCTTCTAGTTAGGTTTTGAAGAGTTTTTTTTCCCAACACGAAAGAACGTTTTTCTCAATATATGTAACAAAAAATGAAAACCTTATGTGTATTGACTAGTAAATAGACACATTTTATTTTTTTATTTCCACATTTCACAAAAAGTTTACAAATAATGGTTTTTATTTTTATTTTGTTCAGCTTGAAAACATTGCCTTGGTGACCTAGTCTGATGTAATGCTGATTGCGTGTGGGGTCGTTGAAAGTCGGTCCTGAAACCGAGTCTTCCGCTGCGTCTTGTCGATGTGAGGAAGCGCTCGCAGTTTCGCGTGTTTACTGTTTGGGCGGCAAATACTAAGCCAAGGGATCGAGTAATCCTGGTTGTGCACAAACCAGGAGTGACGAGTTACTGTATACCGCAGGGTTTGCTGATCTTGCTACAGTCTTTGGTCGTGTGCAGGTAGGGAAGTCACATGGGTTACAGGTTCTATCTGAGTCAAGTTTCGAACTGTAAACTTTGCGACGCAGAGTCTTTACCTAAGAGGGCCAAAGCCCTGATACTGTTCCTGTGCTCTGAAGACAATTGTAGGAGTTCTGTTCTTCTGATATTAAAAGTTACTTAATGCTTGTTTCCATTCAAGAAAAAGAAGAATTTTCACGTAGCAAACTCACGTTTTGATTCCATGTTTTCCAAGCTTCAAGGTCTATAGGCGAGGAATGAGTAAACCCTCTGAGTGCGCTCTCCGCTCCTACAGCGCCTGGTGCGGATCAGGGATGAGACTCCCCCGCAAACACCGACTTCGGACTGTGGACCCTCCTCTGGCGCCTCCTCGCTTCCCATCACCTGGTGTTCAGCTTGTTGTCTTTGTGTGGCACACGCCCTTCAAGCGGTTCTCCGCTTGTTCAGAAGTTGTCGGCAGCTCTGTGTTTTCAGAGTAGGTAGCCCTCTGCTTTGCTCCCTCATGGCAAGTAATTTTGATTTTCGGTCTTAGGGCCACTCGTTGACAGGATAAACTGTTTTTTCATTTCCACACCCTCTATTTCCTTCCCGGCTTTTTGTCACTTGCCTACTTTTGCCAACTTCAGAACAATGTCAAATGAATTAGGACAAGCATCCCGGCAGCATCGCAGCAGCTGGGAAGACTCGGTCATGGGTCCATGTGGCAGGACAGGAAGCTGCAGGTCTGGTCCCTGCGGATCGTGGGGTGGGGATTCTCCGCTGGACGGCTGCCCCGGGGAGAGCCGCACGTTTCCTCCTCGTGCGCGGACACAGAACTTGTGACAGATCCTCAGCTCTAGCTACGCGGGGGCCTCTGCACCGGTTCTGAGGTCTCAGAGCTGGCGTCTGTGGCCCATCTCAAACGGACTGTTTGCAAAACAGACTCCCGTTTCAGTGCTCTTCTGTTTACCGCTTGGGGCAGAATCGGAAAAACTCCCAAGTATCCTGAGTCTTTCTCACATCCCCGGAACGGTGGTCCAACACTTTGGTGATGCAAAAAGCCCAACGGATGTCGAGGTGAATGACGAGACGTGGATTTCATTGCTTCTTATCCTGTGGGTGACCCCATCACCCCCGCGTTCTGATCGCGTCGGGCGTCCTGAGCAGCGCCGGAGACGGTGAGGACGGACAGAATCGTGCCTGGAACGCTCAGATGGGGCAGGGCGTGCGGACACGGGGAAGCGGGCCCTAGATCCGGCTTTGGTGTCAGACTCGCGGAAGCGGCCCCGTGGCCCAGACAGTAACAGGAGGTGGAGCCGTCCCGCCGGGCTGACAATGGCAGTAAGTGCTGTGATGACGGACAGTGCAGCTGTTTCTAAATAAGTGTCTTTTCCTTTGTTCTGTGGGGGACCTGTCGCGACCACCGGCACTCCCGGACAGGGAACTGCCCACGGAAACCCACTAACGGACTGTGGGTGCATGGACGCTGGGGGCCCTGCGGGCTCTGAGCTCATGGCCCCCCAGGCCACTGTCCTGAGAGAAGCTGCGCTGGTTCCCATGTGAATTTTAACATGTGGAAAGCTGGGAATTGCTTGAAATGAAAGACGGAGACCACGGCCCGGGCGTGAGGCGCTCACCAAGGGCGGTCAGACGGGAAATCACCATCGCCACTGAAAACACGGCCCGTGCGGCAGTCCCTCGGTGCTGCGCCTGGACACCGAGTCCTCCGTGACCGGTTTTCCTGCGACCTGAGCCCGGGGCCCCTGGCCTCCAGGCCCGCCTGTCCACCCCTGCAGGCAGGACAGCCACGCCTTGCAGGGAGCTGTGAGCGCAGACCAGAAACATCTCACACTCTGGGATGCATTTGGTCTTAGTTGCCTTGTTATTGAATCGAATGTCAGCTCCCTGATTAGAAGCTGAACTCTGAGACAACCCACCACAGCAGCAGCAAAGAGCCCTTCATTCAATTTCTAACTCAGTGAGGAAAGAAAGACAAAAGACTTCTTGCTGGTGACACATGTGGCTCCCGGGTCCCGGCGACCCCCAACAAGGATGAGCCAGTGACAGCGAGGGAGCAGGCAGGGTTCCGGACGGGGGCGGATGGCGTGGCCCCGGCCTTTACAGCCCACAGGACCCCGGGCAGCGAGGAGGGGAAAGCAGAGCGGCCGCACGCAGCCTTGTGGGTCCCAGACCTCCGCGCCAGCCTGCGGGTGTGCGCCCCTGCTCTGGTATGACAGGGCCCCCACGGCTAGCGTATACACAAGCAGTCTGGGGCGAGAAAATTGAGAATGTGACCCAGTTGTGCCAAAGAAATATTCTGGATGGGTCTCCCATTTGCTCCCATATAGCTCTGAATTCTGTCTTGTCTTGTGGGAGTGATGCCTCGGGGACAGCCACTCCAAGACATCGTGAGTTTAGCCTGAATTGCTTTTATGAATCAAGGAGCAAAAACCAGAGAGAGAGAGAGACAGAGAGAGGGAGGGAGCGCTAACATGTTGTTTTTATTAAATTGAGTTTAAAGGAGCTTCTTTCAAAGATTCATGTTTACCCACATAATACCGGGCGTTAAGACCGCCCTGCCGAATGGACCACCTTTGGAATAAGTACTCCTGGAGCAGAGGGCTTTAGCAGCAGTGCGTCAGACTTTCTGGCAATGCAGTGCTGCCGAAGCGTGAGTGTCTTTATTCTTTAGGGCAGGAGCAAAGAGGAGCGGGCGCCGTGGGCACCGCGGCTGGGCTCCCAGGGCGCTTGCAGGGCTCGTCCTTGAGCTGCGCCCCGCGTGCGGGAGACCGTCCCGGCAGCCCGGGTGATAGCCACACTGGAATAAACACTGGCTTTATGTGGAATAAAACTGTGCGAACATTTTGGGCGATTAAAAGATAAAACCCGTGTGGCTCACGGGACTGGAAAGGATGGCTTCTTGTGTCTTTTCTCCGGAAGAGCACTGAACATGAAAGCCGGTCCCCTCGAGACCCAGGGGAAGCTAACGGGGCTGTTCGCTGGAAGGTCCCTCGCGGGACGCCGGGCTGTTGTTCCGGAGAACAGAGCCGGAGCCCCCGCGACGTCAGCGACCCTCGTGGCCCTCGCACACCCGGCACCTCGCCCTCAACTGCAAGCTCCCACAGCCACGAGGGGCTTCGTTCTGGTTCAGAGAACAAACCTTCATCTCAAAGTGATAATGCCTACATTTGGTTTACGTGTAACTTATCTTTTCTGGTAAGCACAAACAAGGCATATTACTTTAGCATTAAAATAACGATTGTTTTATGTGCCTTCAATTCATTGTTTTAGAGCATAAGCCCACACTGAACCGTGGGGATGCTGAACTTGTATACAAACAAACGGAACAACCATTTACTTCTCTGGGCTCCTGCTGTTTCCTTCTGGGTGTGTGTGTGTGTGTGTGTGTGTGTGAGCCAGACGTTACCCAAAACGGACAAAACAGACCCACATAATTAAGTAACTTATCATCTTGTATAATAAAATAATAAACAGGTTTATTTAGCTGTATTAATCTTTTATTTGTTCTTAAATGTGGTGTTTACATTTACTTTCAACAAAACATACAGCATGTAATTTCAACAAAACGTGTAACAGTAACATTTTAATTTATAAAATAAACTTTGTTGATTTTGTCTTTCTCCTGCCTGTTCTCTGGGTGCACATCTCTACCCATACCTAGATCGTGTATATGTATGTGCAGGTACATGTGTGTCTGTAGGGGTGTGTGTGTGTGTGTGTGTGTGTGTGTTATATGCAGATGGGTAGGTAGACAGATGGACAGAAAGACAGACAGACCAACAGGCAGACAGACAGACAGATAGATAAGCAGACAGATAGGTAAATAGGCAGACAGGTAGATAAGCCCCTACCCTCACCCGTACCTACACCGCGGTTCCTCCGAGTACCCTGTCAAAAGTGTTGAGCATCTACGCAGAATTACTCAGTTACCAGAGTTCCTGTGTTCGGCTTGCGGGCGTCATAAACAACCAAATACACTTTGCGTGCCTTTTCCAGGGTTTCAGAAGAGTTGCGCTGGGTTCCTAATGGAAGCCACTGTTTGCTCAGATAAAGCAAATCACTCTGGGGCTTCCCAGTGCCCGGACAGGGCACGGTGCAGACGTTAAAAGATAAAAGAAAATGGAGCTGTTGGCCGAGCGTGTCAAGCCTGATGCTGTGCAGATAAGGTCCGGGTTCTCTACGGAGTCTGAAGCCAGCCTCGTGTGAGGAGCTGCAGCCCGCCCCCCCGGCGCCCCCCTGAGCCCCATCTCTGCCGAGCCCCGTGCGGTTGCCGGACGACGGGCGTCAGCTCTCTAGTACTTGCCGGTTTTCCAGGCACGGCCGGTGCACTTTTACTGATCACGCACTCGCTCAAAAAGCTCCTTCACTGAACCAACAAGCCCCTGGGGTGCGGCTTCACCTTATGTACACAGGCCGGCCCTGGCAGCTCACCGTGGTCTCCACCCTTCCCCGGCTGAGCGAGTCGGGTTCGGAACTCATCGATGCCAGGAGGGCAGAAGAGCATTAGGTCCGGGTCTGTATCCACAGGTGGGTCATTGTCACGGAGTCTACCGTACAAAGCTCCCGTCATAAAGCTGATGAGAACGAGACTCAGGAGAACGTGGCTGTATCTGCCAGATGTCACTGGGGCCGTCCAGAGAAAAAAGAATTCTGTGTCAGGATAGTACCAGCTCCTGCCTGACCCGCCAGCCTGCAGGCCTGTCTGCCCTGTATGGTGCAAGCTGTCCAGGAAACCCTGGTCACCCAGAGGAGAAACGTGGTGTACCTACGGAAATTAAGTGGTCGCAAGTCAATGTACAACAGAATAATTTACATACAAGGAAACACAATGAAAGTACCGACATCCCCGCCCCAGAAACACATCCGTAGGCTTTCCCTATGGACTTTAGACTTGCTGGCTCCAGCACCGTGAGAGCCAACTATTGAAAATGAACTTGTTTTTCTAATGAAATCATATAGACCCCATAATGTTAGATCTGTGTGTATCTAGATATATAGAGAATACATAGAAATGTGTAATACATACAGATATAACTAAAGATACAGATACCGCATGGGTCCTATTTCCCTGGAGAACTTGACTGAGGGTCCTCCAAGGCTACGACTCCATCCCTGGTGGGAAAGAGGGGTCCCAGAGGAGAAGTGGAGGTTCCTTACTGCTCTCGGACAGGTTCTGACCAGTTACAGTGCGAAGTAGCCTGTGGACTTCATAGTGGTCAGTCGGGACTCAACGAGGCCCAGGGAGAGCAATAAAGGCAAAGATGACCCATCCTCACGTCACCGCGGGCATCGACTA
>NC_081568.1:1875817-1876155 GCF_022355385.1 Mustela nigripes
TCGACTACATGACCCATCCTCACGTCACCGTGGGCATCGACTAGATGGCCCATCCTCACGTCACCGTGGGCATCGACTAGATGACCCATCCTCACATCACGGTGGGCATCGACTACATGACCCATCCTCACGTCACCGTGGGCATCGACTAGATGACCCATCCTCACGTCACCGTGGGCATCGACTAGATGACCCATCCTCACGTCACCGTGGGCATCGACCATGCGTTTTCATCAGACAGAGCCTGTGAGGATGGAAGTGGCACTCGGTGCTCTGCTTACACTTCCTCTGTCCTCACAGGCTCTGTCTGATGAAAACGCATGGTCGATGCCCACGGT
>NC_081568.1:1876255-1891405 GCF_022355385.1 Mustela nigripes
CCCATCCTCACGTCACCGTGGGTATCGACTAGATGACCCATCCTCACGTCACTGTGGGTATCGACTAGATGACCCATTCTTCACGTCACCGTGGGCATCGACTACATGACCCATCCTCACGTCACTGTGGGCATCGACTACATGACCCATCCTCACGTCACCGTGGGCATCGACTAGATGGCCCATCCTCACGTCACCGTGGGCATCGACTAGATGACCCATCCTCACGTCACCGTGGGCATCGACCATGCGTTTTCATCAGACAGAGCCTGTGAGGACAGAGGAAGTGTAAGCAGAGCACCGAGTGCCACTTCCATCCTCACAGCCAAACAGACGGCCTGCAGTAATGTCCAGGAGCCTCCACACATCCCTCCCTCTTGAGCTGGGATGCCTCAGAGATGCCTTCACATAGGATGAACTTACGGTTGACCAAAGGACAGTGTCTCCTTCCCCGTGTCCTCATTCTGGTGCACTTGCCTGGGCTTGTCAGGCTCAGCCCCCCAGGAAAGAGGCGTCTTGCCGTGAGCACCAGGGTTGACCTCCGGACACGCCTGGTTCACACAAGTCAGACGGGTCTGCTGTCTCAAGCCTGGGCTGGTCTTACCTCACACACCTGAGAGGAACTGCAAAGGTATGAGCGAGTTGTTTATTAAGAGCAAAACAGTCACAGTGACTCCAGTTTCTGTGGCCGCTGTCACAAATAAGCTCAGCCTGGGTGTCTTAGAACAACAGAAGTTGTTGCTCCCACAGTTCTGGGGCGCAGCAGTTTGGAATGAAGATGCTGACAGGGCCACGCTCCATGCGGAAGCTCTAGAGAAGACCTCCTCCTCCCTCCACCTTCTGACGGCTGCTGCCATCCTTGGCACAACTTGGCTCGTGGACGTGTCACCCAATTCCTGTCGCGGTCAGCATGTGGCTGTCTTTTCCCTGAATGTTGGTCTTTTCTTCTAAGGACATCACTGGACGAGGGCCACCTAAATGCGCTACAACCTCATCATAATGGGTCATAACAGGAAAGGATCTGTTTCTAAATGACACCACATCCTCTGTTCCAGGTGGACATGACTTTGGGCGGGGGCAGGGACACTGCAGCCTGGAGAGCCACATGCAGTTTCCATAATCCCTACAGTGAGCGTGTGAACCCAGAGGAAACCTGAGCACTGGGGTTCCTGCTCAAGCAGAGCCCTCAGTAAGGACAGGATGAGGGGCCAGTCACCCAGTCTACCAGAAGTGAGGAGTTGCCAGATCATGGACTTCCAGTGCTAACCTTACAACCTGAAAATCCCGTCACCTGCAGGGCCCTACTTAAGCACACTGGCCACAGGTGAAGCCACCATCCAGCCCAGCTCTGCCGTCCTGCTCTTTGGGAGAACGTGTGCCTCTCAGACTTGCTCTCTCCACTTCTTGGGTCTCAGCTTTTCTCAGCCTTGGGTCTTCTCCGTCCACTGCCCAGAACTTTCCCACATTGTGCTTATTGGTTTTAGCACTTGATTTCCTTCCCACAGAATCCTCCGCCACTGCTGGGTTTTCTCTGCCCTTCTATCGTCCTACCAGGACATTCTTTTTCCTCAGGCTTTCTTATTTCCTGAAGGAAACCTGGACCCTAGAGTTTACAAACAATGGAGCTGGAACAGAACACAGTCTCTCAAGTTCGATACTTCAGTTTTTGCCTGTTCTTATGGACACTCCAGTCTCCGTCAATAACAAATTCCGTATTTCTCAGACATCTAATGTTTGGTGGTTCTAGTATAGACCATGACCAAGACCTCATTTCATAACTCGTGGAGCTGGACCAGAGCACCAAGAACTCAATGAACCCTTCTCCTTTCCCAGAAGACCTTTCGAGAAGTCCGAATTTCTGACAGGTTCAACTTTCTGATGAAAGTGAGTTCCTACTGACCCTAGTTACTCTTCTGTCGGGAGTCACGGCTCTGATTTCTTGATGTATCCACCTGACAGGGGTTCTGTAACAAGGCATGGCTATTTGGCGATCTTACCTCAACTCTGATCACTTGACATGTGCCTTTGACTGAACGGGACCGCAGGGTTTACACACTCAGGTAACAAATTCAGAGCAACTTCATGGAATCTGTATGGTACACAGCTAGGTTAGCAGAAGAAGCCCTCATTGGTCCTTTGATATCACTGGGGTTTCACCAAAGGATAAAAGAGTAACCTTGTGGCTCTGTATCAACATCCCAAGCAGACCCCACACACTCCAGTCACAGTGAATTCCTATTATAGGAAAGAAATAGCAAGGTGGGAGCCTACTTAGAAGGCGGCTTGTTCAGAGGAGTCTTTTCAGCTCTAGGCAAATTAAGTATACAGTAATCTACATGGTGCGAATCACGGGGCATGGACAGCGGTTGACAGCAGCTTTGCTTGGTCCTTCAGTCGGTGGCTCACTAACCAGCAAGATGCCTGGTCAACACGGTGTTTCCTGCCAGTGATTCCTAAACCCTACCCTCGTGCCCAGAAGAAACGCTCCATCTCCTCTAGAGAACGAAGCACCTCTGTCCCGTGAGGCACTGGAAGGAGGAGCAAGTCAGACCACTCCTCCTGGGTAAGAGCCACCTCACTTTCATAAGGAAGTCAGACCTATCAGAAATGCGGTGTCTTCAAAGTGACTTCTAAGGTCCTTGGCAAGGGCGGCCAGAACCCACAAGAATGCAGTGCTGCTGTCCAAGGATGTTTGGAGCCGTGAGTCCCGCCACATCTTGCCTCTACAGCATCTTGAGCATGTATAATTGTTGTCTTTGTGTTTTTCGTATTCCTACTAACACTAAGATTTTCAGGAGAACTGAGGGTTTGTAGACCTACAGGTATCGTGTCCCTGGTTCTCCTGATGCGTGCGTCCTCAGGGCTCCCGTTAAGCACGAGGTAGACACAGCCGACATGTGAGAGCTGGAGGGACAGACGGTGCCGCTGCCTTGGTAGGAGATGGCCGCCCGGCCAGAGGCGCTCTCCGACGACCACTGTGCTGAAGTCGGGGCCCGGGGCACCCACGCTCCCAGGGCTGCACACAGACTACATCAGAGCCAGAGAAACCTGGGCACGGGGGGTTAGGACGGAGGCCATCTGTAAGCCCAGGTCGCCTTGTCAAATCTTCCATGGTGGTGATTGGGGCATGGACAGTCCGCGCATGGAAAACAGTGTAGAGCCACAACGGGACTCTTGAACCGAGAAAGCTCGGGAAACCCACATCAGGAGGCCAGTGTCTTATCCATTAGGCCACGGGGGCCTCTGGAAACTGGTGTCAGAGCCAGGTTAACTGATGTCCTCATGGCCAGACTGCTGGTTGCCTTACTCTGCAGATCAGTGGTACTAGTCTAGTTCCCTGAAAGACGGCCAGGTTGCCGTATGCCTTCCAAACGCCTTGGCCATGAAAGCTCTGCTGCACAGAATGTCCCCAAGGTGTGGGAAGCCTGCTATGGGAGAGATTTTCATCCCTGGGTCACAGGAACGTCTGGAAGAATGCTACAGCATTAGTATCTTTCTTGAGGGGACACGCAGAGGCTGGTGGACACAGGGGACCAGGCCCGGGCCTCCCTAGAGAAGACATGTCCACCCCAGACCCTAAGTCACCACATTTGAAAGGACGCCGTTGTCCATCTTTCTACACCAACCACTGTTGAGTGTGATTCATCCTTTTGTGTCTGAACGTGTGTGAGTCTGAGTGTGCGTGCCCAAACCCATGTGTGCATAGAGACCAAAAGCTGAGCCTTTACAGAAGACTCACCCTTGAACCTAAAAACAATAGTGATGAGAAAGTAGAAAGGACTGGACAAGGTGAGTTCACCCCCACGGTTCACCCAGTACATTGCACACAGGGGGTTGGTGGGTATTTTGCACTTGACCCCTTGGTCTAAAGGTCAGAAGTCAGGCCTGCCCAGGCTCAAGAACAGACTCCCTCCCCCAGCCCTGATCTGCTACGGCCCTCCTACTGTCAAAAGACTTGGCCAAATATATGCATTTTGTGCCTACTTTTCTGCATATAACTGCATTTTCTAAATTTAGACCGGCCTTCTGAGATTTAAAGACAGCTTTGACATTTTTATCTTACTTTTGTCTCATTTCTACTAAGTTGTGTAAAATATTACAGTGAAACACTGAGTGTCGCCGTTGAAGGGCTGGGTTGAATTGGCAGTTCTAGAAATGAGTTTGTCCTTTTGGGGAAAGTCTAATTATTGAGGATTAAATGCTCTGCTACTTTCTAAAAATACTCAGCAAGGATTCAGAAGGCAGATTCCCAGAGTAGTATGACAACAGCTGACAGCGGAACCGAGCTCTCCCTGTGTTCTTCAAGGCGTATTCTCATTACAGCGGGGCCTCGCGGCGGAGCGGGGCACAGACGCCCGGCACCGTGGTAGATGCGACTCAGCAGATCCTCACGAAAACAGAATATTCTATGGAGTTAAAAATCAATAGATTTTAGCCAGTCTTATGCTAATGAACTACTCAGTTTTCTTTATCAGTCTCTCGGGGGTTTGAGAAAATTATAACAGCAAACCTCCCCCGAAGTCAGGGTCAGCACTTTCGCCGGTGGGTTCTTTCTAATGCCCCCTTTCGAACATGTGCTGCGACGGATAAAGCCTGGATGCTCAGTTATGCCGTATTGATTTAAAGACATATTTGTTCTCGTCTGTTCAGAAAGAATACCAAATCCAAATGCAGGATTCTTGTAATTGGATTCAGCATGTTTTGTATTAACTAATTAGGAGTTTCGCCTTTTCGAGCTTGCTCCTTTTTGCCCGCTCAGCTCTTTTAATCCTCTTTACTCCGTGAAGCTAGAACGTAAGATTCATGATTTTCTTTTTCAATATTTGACGATGCACTTTCAGCCAGATCGGGGTGACTAGGGATACATTAAAAGAAAAACTGATCTAATTCCTCCTTCCCTTTTGAATGTCCTTTTTGTAAACTTTCCTGTAATGTTGCTGTCCCTCCCCTGCCTCCGACACACGCACACGCACATGCAGCTCCTCCTGACCTCGGAGCTCACATGTGTGTGTCTGAAGGCTCCGATCAGATCTTTAACAGATAATCTTGTGTTCCATTAATACAATGCCCTGGATTGCAAGAGAGAAGGTGGCTGGCCCTTGGTGCAACTTGCTGGCTACACCAGCCTCAAATTAAACGCAGTTACAGAATGGCTGTATTTAACTTAGCATTCCAGAGGCATTTGATCTGAGTGAAGCAAATTTTCTGGAACCAAGAAATCCTGAGTCTGACTCTGCATCGCCTTTGTCCTGGCTGAGTTCCCCGAGCCCGGAGCGTCTATTGAAATCCATGGGAGCCCTGAGCCTGGGCCAGCTCTGCAGAGATGGGCAGGGAGGGGCGAGGCAGGCCGTCGTGGGGGCCGTGGAAGAGGTGAAGGACCCCTGCGACCGGGTCATGCAAACCAGGGCAGGGGAGCTGAGCTGGGGGAGCCGTGTGGGGGCAGATCGGATCGAGCGGACTCAGCGAGCTTTGCCCGCCTGCTGGACTGTACCGACACGGCGGACAGTCAGTCTTAGACCGCAGAAATTACAAAAGCGTTCCTCCCTGTAGGTTATATCCCTCAGTCCTTTCTGACAATTCTGACCTGACGTGTTCATTTTAACTGAAATCATAAGTGGTTCAATTCGGGGCGCCCCGTCAGCAACGAGCCAAGACGTGGCTTCCTGGCGCCCCGCGGCCCGTCTCTCTCCAGCAGCAGGACGCGGCTTCTCTCCGGGCGGGCTGAGTGGGCAGCAAGCACGGCTGTGTTTTCATTTTGGAAGTTTAAAATAATGCACTTTTTAAATCAGACAACGTCCATCACCACACCTCATGGATAATCGAGAACACGGGCCTGTGGCCGCGTCTGTGGTCCCTAGAGGTGGGAAGCAGGTTAAAGGTAGGCTCCTTGGGCCGGGCCTCCCCGCGCGGGCTCATCTGCCAAAAGGAGGAGATAGCGGGCTGCCTTCAAAGGAGTGGCACGGAGTCGTGCAGGCCTCGCTGTGCCCGCGGCGTCACATCCGCCAGGCTTCTCAGCTCACCCGAACCTCGTACTCAAAGCACTTGGGGCCAGACCCGTTCGGACGGCTGTGAGACACCGTGGTGTCCTCTGTCACCTGAGAAAGTGTCCTGGGGTCAGAAGACCAGCATGCCGGGGAGCCTGCTCAGCGCCTGTGCTGCCTCGTCTTCCGGAGCTTTCGAGTAACAGAAGCACCAGACATGTTTCTCTCACTTCCAAAAACCCACGTTGAGCAGCGTTTCGTTTGTCAGATAAAAGGAAACTCTCCCCTCGTGGGAAGCCGTCCCGTCTGCGGACGGCGCTCTTTGCTGGGCTTGGCTGCCAGCCGCCGGGCTCCAGGATTTCTCCTCTCAGCACAAGGTAGGTCGGAAACGGATTTGCTCCATCTGGTTTGTCCGCTCCGTCTCCCTCCTGGGACGGCGCCACTTGCTTCTCGCGGGAGTGTCTGCGGCTCCGACCCCGAAGACAGGGCCCTTCCCAGCCTCCCGGGAGGTCACCCCTGCTCTCTGGACCCCACTCTCTGGACCCCACTCATCTGGGACCCGGTCGGGTCGCCCTGTCCTGAGTGCACCTGTTCTGCTTCACTTTGAGCAAAACGACGCACGACCTCGCGGGGTCCCTCGAGCCCCGGGTCGTGTGAGATCCCAGCGGTCTGAGGAACCACGTCGGCCTGGCTGCTGGGGCCGGAGCGGTGGGAGGCACGGAGGCCGGGCCGGCCGTGTCGGTGTGCCGTGAGGACATCGCGTGCCCCCCAGGCTCTGCACAGGGGTGCGAGTGTGGGTTGTGGCAATGAGCATGCCTCCGCGCATTCCATCGTGACGTCCTGCCCACGGACAGCTGAGAATCATGCTGGCCGGCTCTCCTTCGGCCCGGACCCTCCCGTCCAGGGTGGAGCGCAGAGAGGCACCGACGCCGACTTGAGGACTCAGCTGTGCAGGCCCCAGGGAGAGAGCTAGCTCTGGCCAAAGACCTCAAACTCCTTGCTCCTCCTGGTCCCAAGTCCCTCCATGGGGATCATAATGACATCCTTTGCCCAGAGTTGCTGTGAAGGGCAAACGTGGTGACGCGGCTAGATTTGCCCCGTGTGGTCTCTCGCACAGAGCACATAGGCAGTAAATTTTGGCTATTACTGTCATTGCGCTAGAAGCTGACCTGCTTACCTCTGTTTTACTGGGAATTTTCTGGAATGGGAAGGGGGAGAGGTGCCCTCTTAGCCTCTTATAACTGTTTTTAATGATGTTTCTTTCTGTCACCCGATTCTTCCCTATGTGGTCCTTCTCTTGTCCTGAGAACACAACGTAAAGCATATATGAAATACTCATCCTCGCTCTTCAGCCTGAGAGAAAAAGGAAGGAAGGAAGGAAGGAAACCCTGTCCTTGGCAACAGCACGGATGGACAGAGGGACATTGTGCTGAGCGAAATAAGGCGGACAGACCCAGACCAGCACTGTGTGATCTTACGCACGTGGGGAGCTTATGGAGTTGAACTCAGAAGCATGGGGTAGAGCGGGGCTTCCCGGGACGGGTGGCGGGGACAGCGGGGCAGGCTCGGACGAGGTACAGTCTTCTGGGTGTGAGATGAGTCCATGCTCGGGACTGAGTGTGCAGCGCGGCCGAGGTAGTTAGCAAGGCTGCTGTACACCTGGAACCGGCTGAGAGCGCAGATCTCAAGTGTTCTCACCACACACACACGCACACATGCACACTCTTGCGCACACTGGCACACACACACACACACACTCACGTGCACGCACACACACCGTGACCGAGCGAGCCGACGGCTGTGCTGACCCATGCGACGCTGGTAACTATTCCCTGTGTGTGCGCTCGCGCACATGTGACGGTCATCGCACTGCACACCTCGAATATATGTGATTTTATGAAAAAACAAGAGAAACAGATCCCATTCCTTATCAAACCCTGATGTCTAGGCCTATTTAACAAAATCCCAGCCAGGAAGTAAGACAGGAGGAGGACAGCAGAAGGTCCAGGTGGTGACGCGTGGGCCTCCGGCAGCTGCCACAGCCTTTGCCTTGTCGGGGCCCTGTGCTGGGGCGCACCCGGCTTTCCTGCGGGCGGGTTCCCAGGCGGGGGCCCTGGAAAGGTTGCCTGCCTCCTGCTGTTCCGCTTCCGCTTTGGGAGGTAAACGCCACAAGGCAGAAGCAGCGTCTTTGTGTGTGCTTAACCTGGGACTGAAAACACGGACGAATCAGACGATAACAAAGTACAGGGACAGGGCCGGGCTCCCTGTGTAGTCCGTCTGTCTGCCAGGGAGGACGGCCTTTGCAAACCTTCTCCAATGGTCATGCTGCTGCCCCTCAGGGCCCTTCCTGTCCCCCATCCTTGGAGGCCCTACGTCCGCTCCCTGCAGCTGGTGGCTCCGCTGGGGTCGGACGGGAGAGCTCGCTGCCTCTGTGTCCCTCTGTGCCTTCCTTCCCCCTCCCCACGTACACCCACAGGCCAGCCCTGTGCACATGGCCACTTCTGTCCCCGCCTATGAGGACCCCCCCATCTAGTGCAGGACACACGCAGGGAAGTGTGTCCTCATGACGGCAACAGGACGCAGGTGACAATCCAGACGCAGGACTCAGGAGCGGAGGACGGATTCCCCCGCGGCGTTACAGTGAAGGTGCTTCCGACCCGACTGTAAGGAAGGAATAGTAGTTTGACCGTTAAGGGGCAGGAGTAGGTGTGTGAAATGCCAAGGGATGAACCAGCACGACGGATGCAGGGGTACATGTGACCAAGTGTGTGCCTCGGGTGTGTACGGGAACAGTGAGCTGCCCCAAGCTTTCAGAGAACACAGAGCGAAATACAATACATGTCCACTTACCTACCAACTAAAGTTACCATTCTGTGACAGTTCTCCAGGGAGAAGAAGGCCGATGAGGTGTGTGGGCTGAGGTGTGCATAAATGAAAATCCCACGCTTCTCTGCTGAGAGTATCTGCGCATGAAGACCACTGGAGACAACCTGGTTGAGGCTCATGGCGTCAAGGGGTTCACCCAGCAACGTCCCTCCGGCAAGTCCATCTCAGTGATCCTGGCACAAATGCCCAGAAGCTCATGAAATAAGATGACAGGACTGGGTGAAGGCTGGCCCAGGTGAGTGGAAGGAGCATCGTGCCAGGCAGGTGGAGGAGGTCGTAGGACTTGCCTTGCTCCTTGTCTGGGAGAGCTGGCAGTTTCCAGGAAGGGCATGGCTTGGTCACATTTTGTTTTTAGAAGATGTACCGGTCAGGTTGTGCTAAGTTCAGGTGTGGTGACAAACATCCCCAAAAGCTCAGAGCAGGACAGGATGGTGGGGAGGCTTGGAACATGCCGGATCTTCCAATGGAGTGTCCAAACTCTCTTTAATCACTCCTAAGTTCTGTGCAGATTTTCCATCTTCTTTGTTGTCTATCCCGCACTCCCCTCCCTAGACACCCTTTGTGCCCGAGGCAGAACCGTCCCCTGGGAACTGACAGACCCTCGGGATCTGAATTGTGAGAGGTGTAGGAAGGAGCGGGGTAAGAAGGTTGGGGTCAGGGGTTACTTAAACCTTCCTGATCCTCACACGTGAGATCCAGATTCTACTCAAGGTCTAGATATATATACCCATTCACTTTCGAACTGCATCTGAAGGAGTGATCTCACTGTGCTTTAAACCCAGCAAACAGGTAATAATGATGTCCTCTAGAAGTGAGCGTGACTCCAGGGAGAACCTTCCACATTTCATACCGATGTGTTTACCACGCAGACGACGCTAACAGGAAAGCCTCCGCGCAGGTTGGAGCCGTGTGCTCCTATGCCAGGAAGTGGCCATAATATACCTATCTAGAAGACAGGGCAATTTTAAAGTTGATCCGAGGAGATCTTACTTTTGTGCAAAAAAAAATGAATTAATGTCAACATACTCTGAATTAACATCAGACAGTGAAGCAGAGGTATTAATGCAAAACCAAACTGACTTCTCAAAGGCTCAAGAAAGCACATACATTTTTTTTAAAAAATGTTTTATTTAATTATTTGAGAGAGAGAGAGAGAAAGATTGAGAGAACCAGCGGGAGGAGGGGCACAGGGAGAAGCAGGCTCCCCGCTGAGCAGGAAGCCCGATGTGGGACTCCAACCCAGGACCCTGGGACCCTGGGATGATGACCTGAGCCGAAGACGGGTCCATTCTTCACCCCCATGAGTGCCATCACCTTCACCCAGTGTGTTTACCCACAGGTTTGCACTCCCACACGGAAGGGAGGAACATGCCGGACTGCCTCAGGTGTCCTGGGGAGCACCATGCTCGGCAGGAGAGGGAGCTAATCACGCTGACTGACTCAGGTAAGGTCTTGAACAGGTGTGTCTACTGAAGTAGAGCCAGGATATTTATGCAAATTCTTAAAAGGTGTGAGATGCTTATCACTTCTAATCCACCAAATGAATCATTTAAATAAACTTTTCAGCACATCGAAGAAGAAACAGCTCAAATGACAGCCAAGATTCAATGTACTCAACAGATTTCTGCCAAGTCAATCAACCAAGAGGAGAAAAATGTATTTACTCTGACAGAATGTCAGGAACGGGTTTATGACGTGGCTGCTTCCTGCTCTGCACCTTTTCCACGACATTTGCACAGAGGGTTTGATGGTCGAGGAAATCATTTCACAGATTTCATCAAAAGTGATTATCCAATAACATCCAATACAACTAATGACTTTAAAGGGGGCCTCATGTAAATGTATTAGCTAATACATTAGCTAATGTATTAGTTAATGTATTAGCTTAAATTAGTGAATTTAAGTTGAAATTTACTTAATATTTATGTGCATATGTAAACATGAAGCCTCACTAGTTTTTCATAGTAAAGCTAAGACAATGTGCATTGTCATGAAATCTGAATTAGAGAATATTTGGTGATAATTTTTTGTTTATTTTATACAAGAATGTGTTTCTTAGGGACTTTGCTTTAATAATATATAAGAATGACTAAGAATGTACGAATTAAGGTGAATGAACTAATATTTCTAAATTAAGGGACTCTAAGTTATTTATTTTACTAAGTGCTTCATAAACTCTCTCTGATCTTATGTGCATTAATAATTTGTTGAATAAATTCCTCCTTTTGTTGTTGTTGAAGATGGAAAACCCACCCCCTGACCACACCACTCTTTGGCGGGCTCTCAGGAAGAGGGGGGCTCGGGCGCCAGACTGCCCAGTGGGCGCATCCCGGGTGAGCTCCATGATGGCCAGTCCTACTCTGGTGGCCAGCTGCTGGTGGGGCAAAGACACTTCCTGGTCCCAGGACTGCAAGCCTTGGTCTCTGTGGAAACTGCCCTTTCTCTATCACAAAATCAGATCACTTTCCACCTCAAGGTTCCACTTCACTTCAACTGAGGGAGACGGCTTCAACCCCGTTACGGGCTTCCTTCCTGTCCTTCTTGTCTGGGTGAAGGATCACAGTCCGAAGGCCTCCAAGCATCACAGCATGAGGAAAGCACCTGGTGACCACCAGTTCTGAACCCTGGCTCCCTTTCAAGGCATGCCCCTGTGTCCCCCAAGCCTGCTTTCTGCTTCAGGGAGAGGGACAACTCTGAACATCTCACCTCCATCTGGCCACCCGCGGTGCCCAGTGTCCCACCGAGTGCTTCATCCTCCCCCTCTACCCACTCAACAGGGGGCAGTTCGGGACCTGCACACCCTTGCTGGCAAGATCTTCCAGTCCTGGGAGGACCGACCTGGCTCATCACCCTTTCCCCTGGGTCTGCTGGCTGGGGCAGGAGGGTGACCCCAACCCAACCCAATTATTGAGGATTTAGGCTGAAATCCAACAATGCAGAGAGCTTTACCTGTCACAGCTCTTATCTCTGGTGCGAATCTCAGAAGCTTACTTTGGAACTCCTAAAGCCCCGCTTCATTATCCCTTCCTGAAGTGTGAGCCTGGAACGCCTCCCCGTCCGTGGTGACTTCTAATGGGGAAAAGGGCCAGGGGGTAAAATAAATTAGAGGGTATGAAACACCTTAATTCATACACTTATCTCTCACTTAATTTAACAACTTCGGCTTATTTCTGAAAATTCTGCCCTTAAGAGAAGAAGCAACAGATTAAAAAGAAAAAGTTTTCATTAATTTCAGTGAGATTAATGATGATGTGTCCAAGCTTAACCCAAAAGACTCAAAACAACGTTCACAAAGAGGAAAAAAAAAAAGTAGTTGAACACCAAATGCAAGCTTATGTAAACAGTAAACAGCGACGCCGACGTAGGTCCGTCCAGTTTGCACATAAAATACGATAGATAAATGTACACATTTTTCTTCTTCCTGCCCAACATTCTTTACCAATTTAAAAATCTTTTTAAACTCATGGTTATATTGCATTCAACATGTGGTAAAAGCAAAGTGAGTGCAAAAAACCACTTGTAGGGGGTCATAAACTGTCAACACAAGAGCAGCCTCCACACCAGTGGACACAGGCAAGTGAGCCACGAACCCAGCAGCCTTCCAGGAGGGTCATCTTCACCTCCCGCACCCATAAGCGGAGCAGTGGTCCCCGACATGAGAAGGAAGGTATCTCCGGCATGTCTGTGTTAGGTAGTCCCAGCTGGAGAGCATGGTGCTCCCCAGAACACTTGTTTCTTCTCTGGAAACTCAAAGCTTTCGTGTCATCTTCCACGTGAGAACCCATCCAGCACCTGTTCACCAGCTTTCCCTGTCCTGGGCAGAAGCACCCGTGCCTACCCCACGAAGACAAGCATTTGCTTCCTGAACAGGACAGCCTTTGATTCTCTGGATGAGGCCTTTTCATTGCAGTTAGTCCATAAAACACAGTGCGCTTACGCAACCAGAGCGACCTTCCTTCAGGAGAGCTCTCCACTGTTGTGAAAGGCATTCTGATTTCTCTTGGAATGTCAAGTAAACTGGCAAGGATTTCTATCTGAGAACGTACCATGAGATGTTACTTTTCATAGCACACCTATTTTCTGTGTTTTCTGTTGAAGGTGTCACTACATAAGGGTCGTTATCCTGAGACCCTGTTGGGAAATGGTGCTACCCAAACACTCCTCGTACCAGAGAAGTGTATATTCAGATGCTCGGGGTTGCACTGGCAAAGTTGTCTTTCTCTATCGCCCAGTTCTTCCTGCTCTAAAACATACCCTTACCATTCTGCTTAAGTGAAGCAAAGACCTAGTCTGACCATCTTACCCACTTATACCATCGTATTATGGTATAAAAATTGTGTTGAGATACAAGTGAGGATAATTCAAATAAATTAATTGAAGTCGTTGCTGTTGCCTGAGTAAAGAAACCAGTATTTCATGAAGTCAGTCTTCAGACCACACCTTCACGGTCAGGAGATGTCTTTGCAAGGACCACTGCTGGAGACGTCCACTCCCGTGTGGAGGGTGTGGCACCATCAGCCGCACCACGTGCTCACAGGAAGGTTCTCGTACTACATATGTGGTCTTCTTGTCCAGGCAGCATCGGACAGCTAGGAGGACACACTGTGCTTTATGCTGAGATGAACATATTACCTAGCCACTTCGTCCTAAACTAGTCCTAACAGTACATATCTGAGCGAATGAAGTATCCATAGGTATGGGACAAACACAGTTTGGTAATGCTAGCTAGAAAAGCCTAAGACCCCGGCTGCATTTCGACCATTCATAACCGTTTTCCCAGGAGCTGTCCTTTAGGCTCTCCAGTGACGCCAATAGGCAGCTCAGCCCCAGATGAAGAGCTTTGGGTATGTGGCTCTAGCTCAGTGAGAAGGAAACTGTCCCCACAGGAGGGTTAGGAAGCAGAAGTGCGAGCAGTTCCCAAACTCCCTTCTCCAGGCTAAGCAGCCAAGTGCAGCCTCGGTTATGATGTGGGTGGGATTATGCACCAGAGCCCTGGTCTAAGCCCTCCTAAGAGGATCTGGATTGCTGGGCCCTCTCTTGAAGCACCTGCCCGATGCCTGGGGCTTAACCACGGCTCGGCTGCTGTCGGCATCCTTGTCCAGGTGCAGAAAGTCGTTCTCATTCCTGAACACAAACCTCCCAGAAACAGAGGCAGCAAGCCACGCTGTGGGAAGCTTCATGCTAGGAACTCCTTTGCTAACATCCTGTGAGCCATGTTCTCCTCTATTCACATGTAAAGAGGCTAACACAGCGGACAGCAAGTGACTTACCGTGGAGAGAGGGTCTCAGAGCAAGGCTGGAACACTGCAGCTCCTCTTGACGGTGCTCCACCTACATGGCAGCAATTAGGGGGATAAATCCACTTGTGGTGGACTAGCTAATCGAGGAATAAATGAAGAACTTGGGCATTTCCAAGAAATTGGATTAACTCGTCATAATACAGAGCTTGGCACTTATGCAGTGACTGTTCCAAAAATTTGAAAACGAGCCACAGAGACACACGTGGTGTCACTCAGCACAGAGCATCCTGGAGGCTGGGGAGGAGGAGGCTGCTATTGTCACCGCTTTGTGTGTATGGGGTGGCACTGAGGCAACTTCACTAGGAACCGACACACTGACTCAGTCAAAACTGGATCCTGTGAGCAAAATCCGCTCTCTTTAACGTGAAGTATCTCATCATGTCATTGCAAATAAACTATTTTTTTAAGATTTATTTGTTTATTTGAGAGGGAGAGAGAGCAAGCAGGGAGAGGGGCAAAGAGAGAGAGGAAGAGAGAGAGAGATGGACCCCCCACTGAGTGGGGATCCTGACGTGTGGCCGGATCCCGGGACCTTGAGGTCAGGACCGGAGGCGAATGAAAGAGCTGGATGGTTAACCAACTGAGCCACCCAGGTGCCCCACAAACAACTTTAAATCATTTAATGCATTTTTTAAAGGCCAATGTCATATTACACTGGAAATGTGGTTGGTAATGGTGGTCAGCGGAGTTTCCAGAGATGTACCTTGTTGAGGATGGAATGCAGCTAGGTCCCGTATGATGGTAAGTCTTGAGCATCCTAATTCCAGTGACCTGTAATGAGATCAGAAAACAGAGGACAGGATCATAAGTGCTGTTGTTGGAAAGTTCTGGAGGCTTGGAATAAGCTGGGCTGTTGGGATCTGTTCTAGGAATAGGAGACTTAAGCAAACAGAAGATGAAATAGTTTTTTGCTGACTCATCAAACTGGAAATTTTAATGACACAAGGGGGTTATCGTGGATTATTCAGAGGGGCCCAGTCTAG
>NC_081568.1:1891415-1949727 GCF_022355385.1 Mustela nigripes
GCCCTAAAGGTGTCATAACAAAGCACAACTTCCTGGGTGACTTTAACAACAGGAATGCTTTCTCTCATAGCCCTAAAGGTGTCATAACAAAGCACAACTTCCTGGGTGACTTTAACAACAGGAATGCTTTCTCTCATAGCCCTGGAGACTGTGGGTCTGAGATCAAGGGGTTCACAGGCTGGATCCTCTGAGGCTTGGAAGGACCTCTTGCAGGCTTCTCGCTGGCCATCCTTGGCATTCTGGTGGCTGCTGGCCATCCTTGGTATTCTTTGGCTTGTAGAGGCCCTCCCCCAATCTCTGACTTCATGTTCACATGGCATTCTGCTTGTGCGTCTGTGTCTGTGTCCAAATGCCCTGTTCTTGTAAGGACTCTCATCGTATTGAATCAGAGCCTGCCCTATGACCTCCATCTTAACTCAGTCATCTGCAGAAGTCCAATTTTCACATAAGGTCTCATCCACAGGTAATGGGGTTCAACAACTTTTGTGGAAGACGGGACACACTTCAACCCATCACAAGCCCCTAAAGCAGAGGACTTTCTCTGGCTGGCATCACAGAGCTGTCGTAGAGCGGAGGTGAGAAGGCCAAAGTCCAATGCGGGCCTGATGCATGTTAGTCCTAAAGACAGAGGACGCGGACAAGGAATGCTAGTGAGGGGAAGGTGCTGGGGGTGACTACCTCCTTTGTGGTAACTTGCCACAAAGCAAGTTAGTGTCAACCCTCCTTCGTGCAACAAATTAAAAAGGTCCACGAGAGGCTGAAGGCTTGGGGAGTGCCGAGGAGCCTGCTAGAACCGCAACCTGAACTTCTGCTCAGCCCCTCTCCTCCCTTGTACTTCCTCCTCGGCCAGAGCCCCGGCAACACGCCCGACCCAGAGTCCCCAGTGGAGTGGCTGAGTTTTGACGGATCACCTCTAGGAAGAAAGTGTTGCTGAAGGTTGCCATCCTGGGAGATTCTGGAGTTGGTAAGACATCACTCAAGAACCAGTATGTAAAAAAGAAATTCAGTAATCAGTACAAAGCTACCACAGGAGCAGACTTTCTGACAAAGGAGGTGATGGTGGATGATAGACTAGTTATGAAGCAGATCTGGGACACAGCAGGCCTGGAGCGGCTCTAGCCCCTCAGTGTGGCCTACAGAGGTGCAGACTGCTGTGTTCTGGAGTGTGACGTTACTGGCCCCAGCACCTTCAAAACTCTCCACAGCTAGAGAGATGAATTCTCATCCCAACCAGTCCCCGGGATCCCAGAAACTTCCCCTTCATTGTGTTGGGAAACAAGACTGACCTTGAAAACAGACAAGTGGCCACAAAGTGGCCACAGGCCGGGTGCTACAGCAAAAACAACATTCCCTACGTCAAGACCAGTGCCAAGGAGGCCATCAGTGTGGAGCTGGCATTCAGACAATCGCACGGAATGCACTCACACAGGAAACAGAGGTAGAGCGGTACAGTGAATTCCCCGAGCCCATCAGACTGGACAAGAACGGCCAGGCCATGGCCTCAGTGGAGAGCGGCAGGTGCCGAAGGGGCCGTGAGAGCAGGGCAGAGTCCTTCGGCAGACAGAGAACACACTTGGGCCTTCCAACACAAGCCCCTCTCCTCTTCCAAACAAAACATAATTCGTCTCTCGAATCCGGCTGCCTAAAGAAGCCCCATCAAGCACACCCTTACACACACACACAACCCTGACGCAAGCAGACAGACCCAGCCCAGGCCTGTGATGCGTCCATCGGGGTCTGCCCACCCACCCCATCAGCCCTCTAACGGCAGCGGGACAGGCAAGCCGTAGAAATCGTTCTGGTGTGCGGTCGGCATCGGAAGATTATTCTTTTCGTCCACTGGGGAGAGGGAACTGTTTACAGTTAATCTGTGTCGAATCAGTTATCCGATTTTTTAAATGGTCTTGTGGTCCCTTTACCCCCTCCCCACCCCCGCCCCATGACGGCTACCACCCGGGAAGGCTGGTGCCCCGCGCTTCATTGCGGGCTCACACCCCGCCTGGCCAGGCGGAGTTTTGTCTGTGTCTGTTGACGCTTGTGACTTTTAACTGATCAGGTTTTCTACAGTGCCCATTTATTATGTAATCCTTCTTAGAAAAGAATCTTATACTACATTGATATCTGCAACCAATTAAAAATGTATAAATTATTTCACTCAGCATCATCTCCTCCAGTCCCGTCCATGTTGCTACAAAAGTTGGGGATTCATCCTTTCTGATGGAGGCATCATACTCCATAGTGTATATGGACCACATCTTCCTGATCCATTCGTCCGTTGAAGGGCATCTTGGTTCTTTCCACAGTTTGGCGACCGTGGCCATTGCTGCTATAAACATTGGGTACAGATGGCCCTTCTTTTCACAACATCTGTATCTTTGGGGTAAATACCTGGTAGTGCAGTTGCAGGGTCATAGGGAAGTTCTATTTTTAATTTCTTGAGGAAAATTAAAAATAGCCTCCAAAGAGGCTGCACCAACTTGCATTCCCACCAACAGTGGAAGAGGCTTCCCCTTATTTGTGGAGCATAACAAATAGCACGGAGGACATGGGGAGATGGAGAGGAGAAGGGAGTTGGGGGAAACTGGAAGGGGAGGTGAACCATGAGAGACTGTGGACTCTGAAAAACAATCTGAGGGGTTTGAAGGGGCGGGGGTGGGAGGTCGGGGTAGCAGGTGGTGGGTATCAGAGAGGGCACAGATTGCACAGAGCACTGGGTGTGGGGAAAAAATAACGATACTGTTCTGCTGAAAATAAATAAATAAATTTTTAAAAATGTATAAATTAGTGTAAAAAAAAAAAAAGGTCCACTAGACTTAAGGCCACAGTGTGCCACACCAAGTCAGCCTTGTTGTTAATTATGTGGACAGCTACATTTATTGAGCACCTACTGTGTACCAGGAATTAAGCTCAGAGTTTGTTTCACATTATTTGATTTAATACTTTGAGAACATGATCCTGCCTCTAAGAGCTACACCACTTCCTCTTTCTGTGCAAATACTGGAACCAGACATAAGTCACTCGGCTGTTCGTGCTAGGAAATACCTGCTCCAGGAAGATATGACCATTAAAGCAGTTTACTTATCAAGGCTGATCAAGACTTTTGCTCTTCAAGACCTCCCATTGCTGAATGGATCAACCAGACTATCAGTTGCTGCCTTCCAGCTCTTCAGTCTCAAAAGAGGGTGATGGCAGATAACTCCCTCACTGACAGGTGACGCCATGGCCCCATTTCACAGAGCTGGAAACTGAGGCAAAGAGAAGAAAGTTGCTCACAAAGGCAGAGCCTCCTTCTCCCCGACCTTATACATTGGTCTCTGTAACTGGGTTCTTGTTATTCTGAGCCCCTCTCCGATGTGTGGGTCTCCGTGTGGATTCTCATGCCGGGCTCTCTGCTGCAGACCTCAACGGCTGTCCCCAGGACTTGAGTCTGCCTCTGAAGCCGGTGAGAGGGCCAAGGACCGCATCCTCTGGGCCTGCAGAGCGAGTCCCCTGCCTCCTCACCACACTTCCTGGGACCGATCCCTTCACCTTGTCCTGCTCTGGGGTCTGTCTGCACCCAGCGGATAGTCTTTCCCAGCCTGACCCGTCCTGCCCCAGACCAAACCTTGGTCTTGATGTTCTTCACCTCAAGTGAATCCGTATTTAAAACACTTGAACATATTCGCTCTCTGGGTCTCTAATCAGATTACCCCGTGCCATCAATGACAAGAAAGCTCAAATTGTTTATATATCCTTAAGTTAAGTATTTCGGGATGATTTCCGTCTTATGCTTATTTTGACCAGTCGTTCACTTTTGTGTTGGTGCTAAACAAATCACCACAAAGTCAGCAGCTTTAAATAACATGGTTATTATCCCTCTGTTTCTGGGGATCAGGAGTCAGGACATGACTTAGGGGGTCCTCTGCTCAGGGCCCCCCCGTGCATCACCCAGGATGGGCTCCCACGAGAGGCTAGACTGGGAAGGTCTCCTTCCGAAATCCCCAGCCTGTTGGTATAATTCATTTCCTTGATGCTATAGGATTGTCCTGACTGTGTTTTCTACAAATATATTTGTCCACTGGGCATCCATTCCTCACAGGACCAGCTATGCTAACTCTATTTTCCTTTTTTCTTTTTGGGGGGCTGGACTTATTTATTTATTTGAGAGAGAGAGAGCACAAGCAGGAGGGGCTGAGGGAGAAGGACAACCTCCAGTGGTCTCGGCATTGAGCAGGGAGCCTGATGCGGGGCTCAATCCCACGACCGTGTGATCATGACCGGAGCTGAAACCACGAGTCAGATTTTCAACGGACTGAGCCACTGCGGCGCCCCATAACGATATTTTCTATATTCTTGATACTCTGGAGCCCTTCCAGGTCTGGGCAGGGACGGGCTCTCCCAGGGCTGATCCCCGGACACAATAACTTGTCCAGGAACACACCTTGCTCTCCCAGGGCTGATCCCCAGACACAATGACTTGTCCAGGAGCACACCTTGCATTTGCAAAGCAACCCATCCCAGGCCGGCAGCCCCAGCGGCCTCCCTACCTGAGGGTCACACAAGAAACTAGAGTTTCCCCATCCCAACTCAACCAGGGACAGGTATCCGGCAAAGGAAGACATTAGGTGACAGCACCAAGGCTCACCGAAACCGCTCACACTGGCCTAAGCTGTTCATTTCTCGGTCGGGGGACCCCGAGAGAGGCCCTGGCCTGAGCCTGCCTCCTGCTTCCATCCCTGAGCTCTGCGCGGCCGGCGGGGTACGGCAGGGCCTGCCCTCTTCCCTCAGAGAATCTACGTAATGGGAGATGCCTTCCAAGGGCCTCAGCCTCTCCGCATCATCAGCGGTCATACCTCCATAAATTAAATCCCAGCTAGAGCTTAGAACAAGGACTTGCGGCCGCTTGCTTCTTCCAAGACAGCACCAGGGAGACAAAGGCTCCAGAGTGAGCCCGTCGGAGTCCTATGCAGAGCCGTGCTGCCCCGAGCGACCCCGTCCCCGGCTTTCACTGCTTAGACGTCCTGCTCACAGGTCCTGCCCCCACTCGCGGGGAGGGTGCACTCGGCTCGAGGGACCACCTTAATGGTTGCCTGCCCTCACTCAGGCATTCCTAGAAAGACCACGGGAACTGAGGTGAAGAGAAGGCGGAGTGATGTCCACAGTTTACCAGCCAGCACTTTTCCCTCTTAGTGACAGTGGCTCGGTAAATATGAGCTCTGCTATATTGTGCAATCGTCGATTGCTGGAAATCCACGGGAGCTGCGGGAGCCTGCAGGGTGGCGTGCCGAACCAGCTGGCACGCCCCGCTCCGTGGGTCTTCACTGTGATGGAGCAGATTAAGTGTCTGATTCAGCAGAAAATTTGTGTTGTGTCAACAGGTCATGATGTATATGGCTCAACTGGTGATCTATTTCTTTTTAGTTGGTGTTTGTATTTCCTATGAATGATTTATCTGTGCTAGAATGAACTGTGTCAACTACTGCACGCGGCAGATTAATTTCCGTGTGTTCTGCAAACATTTCCTTGGTAATATACCTTATTCCGTCTTTATTTGCTCTCACTGGCAACATCATATCCTTTCTTTATTTGAATTAAATAGCTTTTTCAAAGTAGGCTATTCTCCTTGGGGATGGGGAATGCATAACACATGAAAAGGTAGTTTTTGTTAAAAAAAACTTTTTTTATTAACTTCTGCATGAGAGTGCTTAACACATTAAACATTTTCTCCAAATAGTCCAAGAGAGGCTGTCATTTAATTCCATAAAGCTGGAATGTATCTTTTTCTGTAGTTACAATAAAGATATCATATTGGAACACTAACTGAGTTTTATAAAGTATTTAGAAATAACCTCCTAACACAGCATGTGGCTTAATGCAGTCGGGGGTGGGTCAGTATGACTGTTCACATTGCAGAGAGACAAATGTGGTTTCCCAGATGAGGGAACAGCCACGGACAGAGATGCCAGGTGGGCTTGTCCGAGCACTGGTTCTCTTCCATTGCAGAGAAACTCTCTGGCTTGCTTCCCAATGCTACCACGTGTTTTCCAGATCCTTACTCCAAAATCCACAATCATACTGGGGCTCAATCCAGAACCATCAGTGCGTACCAGGATAGTCCCTGGTCTGGAGCCATCACTGTGCACCAGGATAGCATCTGGTCTACAACCATCACTATAGTGGTTGTTGTGTCGGTGATCTCTCAGAGCAGGCTAGTGTCTGGTCTGCAACCATCACTGTACACCAGGTTAGCATCTGGTCTGGAACCATCACTGTACACCAGGCTAATGTCTGGTCTGGAACCATCACTGTACATGAGGCTAGCGTCTGGTCTGCAACCATCACTGAACACCAGGTTAGCGTCTGGTCTTGAACCATCACTGTATACCAAGCTAGTGTCTGATCTGGTTGCATTTATGAAACATTAAAGGGGTTTTAAACTGTTTAAAAATAGTCTTGAGGGTAGTCACCTCACTTTACCACTTTTACCACCTCACTTTACCACCTCACTTTACCACTGACAGGCTGACAAATGTAATGTAATGTAACGTAATGTAACATAAGTAACAACAGAATAGTGTTGGACCCAGACTATGACTCTTCACAAGACAGTACCTGGTCCAGACCATCACTGAATACAGGGTAATGCCTGGTGTGGAACTCTCGCTATACTAGGCTAGTGCATATGTGTCTGTGTATGTAATTTTATAGTATAATATGCATACATGAAATGTTCAACTTTAGATGTATCATTTAATCAGTTTCTGTAAATGTATTTCAAGACACAGAACACGTCTATCACTCCAGAAAGTCCTTCCCTGCCCCCTCCTGGTCAATGCCCTTTTCCCTGGAAACAATCACGACCCAGCATGAACCACCATATGCTAATTTTGCTTAGTCTAGAGAATTTCATGTGGGGGGAGTCGTGGAGCACTGACCTTTCTATGTCCAGTTTCCTTCACTGGGCTTCCAGGTCTGACGCCCGTCCGTGCTGTTGCACGCATCAGTATTGTGCTCCTTTGGACTCGGAACCATCTTCTGTTGTGTGAATACAGCACGGGTGATGTACCCACCCTCCAGGAAATGTTCTTTCTGGCTTCGATACCATAGCATGGATTCTTGTAGAAGACTTTTTGTATATGTAATGTCATTTATCTTAGACTAGTCCTTAGAAGTAGGACGGCTGGAGGGACGGCTTGGTGGCTCCGTCAGTTAAGCATCTGACTCCTGGTTTCGGCTCAGGTCATGATTTCACGGCCGTGAGTCCGAGCCCCACCCTGGGCTCCCAGCTTAGGAGGAGTCTGCCGAAGATTCTGTCTCTCCATCTCCCTCTGTGCTTATCCTCCACCCCATGCTCCAAGGTGCTTTCTCTCTAAAATAAGTAAATAAATCTTAAAGAAAAGAAGTAGAACTGGTAGATCATAGGACAGATCCATGCTTAACATTTTAAGAAACTACCCCAAAGTTTTCTAAAAGATGTTTTAGCATTTTAGGTTCCTAACACCAGTAAATGGGACTTCTGGGTCTTCCCTACATTCTCCAGTATTTTGTGTTGCTAAACTTTTTAAATTTTAGCCTTTCTAGTATATGTATAGTTGTATCTCATGATGGTTTCAATTTGCATTTCCCTGAGAATGACATTAAACACTTATTCATTCACTATTTTTATATGTTCTTTTCTGAAACTCCTGTTTCGGGCGTCTGGGCCTGTACTGGGCTGTTGGTCTTGTCTTTCTGTTGAGCTCCGGGGCTTTCTCATACAACTAGACATGGGTCTTTTCTGATACTATTATTTCAGTATTCTCCTCCAGTTTATGATGATATTCATGGTAGTATTTTCTGGTGAGAAGACATTTTTAACACCGATGAATTTTCATTTATCAATATTTTACTTTATAATCCAAGCTTTTTTTGTTTTGTTTTGTTTTGATTTTTAAGGAATCTTTACTTGCGCCAAGATGTAGAAGCAATTTTTCCAGATCTTATTTCATTTCATTTCATTTCCAGAAGATCATTTCATTTCATCTGTACAGTCTCTCATGACTTCACCTCTCTCATTCCTGTTATTAGTAACTTGTGTTTTCTCTCTTTTTCATTTACCAATCTTGCTAGAGGTTTGTCAGTTTTATTTATATTTTCAAAGAAATAAATTTGCACTTTTTGTTTAGGTGTGATCTGTCTTCAGTTGATCTGGGGCACCTTGTAGGACAGGAAACAAGGCTATTCTTTTAGTGTGTGGATATTCAGTCATTCCAGCACCATTTGTTGAAGAAATTTTCCTTTTCCACTGAGTTTCTTTGGCACTTTTTTCGAAATCATTTGATGTTATAAGTGAGGACCAAGTTCTGGATTTCTTATATTGTTCCAAGGGTTTAGTTTTAACCATTACTTTAATACCACACTATTTTAAGGAGGTATAGTATATATAGTGTATATATATATAGTATATATAAGGTATAGTAATACCTCCACAGCAAATCTTGAATTCAAATAGATTATATCTTTCACTTATGTCTATATGTGTACTATTTTTCTTCCTTCTTCTTTTTAAGTTAATTTCAAGTCATCTTGTTAATTTCTAGAAAAAATCTGTTGAAATTTTAATTAGAATTGCTTTGGTATAGATCAATTGAGAGAAAATTAATATCTTAATAATACTGAGTCTTCCAAAAAACAAACGAACATAATTGGATCTTCCAACATATGAACATGGTACATCTCTCCTTAACTTACATATTCTTCAATTTCTCTCTTTAGCACTTTATAATTTCCATTGTAGAAACTTATACTTCTTTTGTTGCTACTACAGTTGATATGTTTTTGTGTTCTTATAAGTGATATAGGCTTTGCAATTTCATTTTCTAGTTATCCATTTCAGGTACATAGAGATATAATTTCTTTCTTTCTTTTTTTTTTTTTTTAAGATTTTCGTTTATTTATTTGAGACACAGCGATCACAAGAAGGCAGAACAGCAAGCAAAGGCGGGGGCAGACTTCCTGCTGAGCAGAGAGCCCAACTCGGGGCTCAATCCCAGGACCCTGAGATCATGACCTGAGCTGAAGGCAGAGGCTTTAACCAACTGAGCCACCCAGGCGCCCAGAGAGATATAATTTCTTAAAATTGAATTCTGCAATATTGCTATATTTGCCTACTCTAATGATCTTCTTAGAGGTTCCTTAGGCTTTTCTATCTACACAATTATGAATAAATACAGTTTTACATCTTTCCTATCTGGATTCCTTTCTTTACTGTATTAAATAGAGTCTCTGTCTTCACTGTTGAATAGTAGTGAGGAAAGAAGATCTTCTGGTCTTGTTCCCCATCTCAGGTGGAGAGCACGTCAGTATTTCACGGTAAGTATGGCACGAGCTGTAGGTCTTCCCATGTGTGCTTTTACCATTACGTATCCCCTCATGGTCATTTCATCTGTACAGTCTCTCATGACTTCACCTCTCTCGTTCCTGTTATTAGTAATTTGTGTTTTCTCTCTTTTTTCTTTTACCAATCTTGCTAGAGGTTTGTCAGTTTTATTTATCTTTTCAAAGAAATAACTTCTGGCCCTGTTGAGTTTCTCCACTGTGTCACACTATTGGTTCATTTGTTTCTTTAATTTTATTTCACTGACTTCCACTTTTATTTGTAAAATTGCCTGTCTTCTTATTTAAAGTTTAAGTTACTCTTTTTCCTTTTCCTTGCCAATTTAAGATGGAATTAGAAGGCATTAATGTCACAGCTTCTTTCATTTGAATACAGGCATCTAAAGCTATCAATATTCCTCTCATGACTGATTTAGCTGCATCAAATTTTAATGTCTTATAATTTCATTATTACTTAATCAAAATATTTTCAGCTCCTCTTGTAATTTCTTTGATTTGAGGGTTGTTTAAGGTTTTTTTATTTAATTTTCAAATACTTGGAAATGTTCTAGAAATCTTACTGGTACTGGTTTCTTTGTTAGTACTAGTCTTGTCAAAGAAAATACGTTGTATCATCTCCACCTCGAATAGACTCTATCCAGCCAAATGCCTCATGTAGTTTGAGAACAGAGTATACTCTCAACAAGTAGAAGAATGGGTGCCGTGTTCCATAAATGATAGATCAAACTGGTTGATAACTTACCTTTTTAAACTTATGGGAAGTTTAGTGACACAAGCACTGTCGTATTCTTTTGTTGAGCGTTACACAAAAAACTAAAGAAAAGTTTCATAAGAGAAGACATCCTAGTCTGGTGAAGACATCACTTATGAATGGAAATGTGTGGTGAAGAATGAATCCTGGTGGGAGAAACTGAGTCATGGAGTGACATCCTGCCCTTGGGAGAGAGAGAGCCCACTCTGTGGAAAACGGGTGACCTCGTCTTCCTCCTCAGCCTAATCTAGGGTTTGGTGATCTTTTATTTTAAAAGGTCAAGTAGTAAATGTTTTAGGTTTTGTAGACCAAGAGGAAAAATCAAGGCTATTCTGCAGGTGCTAATATAACATATAAAAATGTAAAAGCTATTCTTAACGTTGCAGGCTGTGACAAATCAGGCTACTGGCTGGGTTTGGCTCACAGACCCCAGTTTGCCGACTCCTGCATCGTGTCCTGAGTGCACTCCGCTGAACACCGTGGAGAGTGGCTAGAGCAGATGGCACTGGAATGAGGTCCCGGGTCAAACTGGGGGGGGGGGGGGGGGTCTCTGCATGAAACACACTTGGGCAAACCGTGTTACTGCTGAAATTCACGGATGCTTCTGCATACAACGTGCACTGAGAACTTCCATACGAGTCCTGTGAAAGGAGGTCCCTCCTGGAAAGGTCTCGCAATAGAACAAGTTCATTTTGCTCCGTCTCCTGAGGGTCTGGAGGGCCTTCAAACACTCTTCAGTGAACGCCGGTCTGACCTATTTTTCAAAAGCCGGCTCTCCTTTTCACTCCTTGTATTTCTAAGGTGTAAATTTCTCTGATCCACTGTGTTTCACAAGTATTAGAAATTCTTCCCTTTCATTTCTAATAATGAAGGAAAGACATGAAGTTGCCAGAGGGAAAGCTGAATTCACATCATCATTTTATCTGGACAGATTCAGAACATTGGGCAGAGCTAACTCTTTTGTGTTGTGTCTGTCACCTCACACTAGAATGTAAACTTCTGGAGGGAAACTTTTTTTTTTATTTTTCTGTTTCCATCACTGTGATGCCCTTAAAACCCTGAAAAGTTTCTAACAGGCAGAGAGTGCTCAATGAATGTGCACTCGGTGAACAAATGAGGCCTCCTGACCTTCAAGAAGCTCTAGTAAGATGTGGCATCAGGTTTATCTGGGAGCAGTATATTAACAACAACCTCAATGGACTAGGTACCCCTGGTATTCGCAACAAACCAGGGGACTTCAGACAACATAAATGAACTATCTTTCAATTCCGGAGTTTGCACGTCGGGAATCCAGGTGTCTGTAGGTGTGTCCCTTGGGAGAATGGGGGAGGACCCTTCCCGCTTCTTGCCGACTCTGCTGGCTGCAGGCGTCCCTGGGCTCGTGGCCGTGTCTTTCTCAGCCCCGTCCTCTCCCGGGTTTCGTCCTGGTTGTGTCTGTCTCATCTGCCTCTCGCTTACAAAAACACCTGTGACCCCACTGATGACCCAACCAGATATTTCAGGACAAGCTTCTCATCTCAAAATCCTTACCTGAACCACACCTTTAGCCATAGAAGGTGATACTCACAGGTTTGGGGATTCGGACGTGGGGTTTCTGGGATTCCCATCATTCAGCCACTAGATCGGGCGCTGTGGAAAGTCTGGAACCTTGATTTCCATCTTGGTTTCCATTAGGAACTAATTTTGATGCAGAGATAGGCAGCTCCAAGAAAATCCCACTTCATGCTGCCTGTGACAAAACTATGTGCAACAAAGAAGTCTGGCTCTTCAAAATTACCAACCGGTGATGAAAGACCAGCATGCTGTCACATTATCAGCTCCAAATTTGTTTTACATCCTTTTAGATGGAGTGTCTTACACAGCAAAAGGTAAGTTATTACTGAATACATTAGTAAAGAAAAAAATAAAGCTGGTTCTGAATTGTTTAAGGTGGTGATGTAAAACATAAAGAAAATGATAAATCCTTGCAAAGTGGGTTATAGAAACATAATGCCAGAGGTCTTGAATGTTTCTATCAGTTCTCACTGTCTGTATATCACATGGGGTTTTACATTTTGGAGCAGGTTTTAAGGTAAACAGAGACTGAATTCCAAACGGCTTCTGTACTCATGATGACCCTGACTTTATTAGTAATGAGATCTAATGACATCATCTTTTGACAGTCATGATCTTTAACCTGGTTTGATCTAAACCAGACTCCTCAGGAATGATATCATTAAGGTAAATCCCTGAAAAGAGACCCAGCCACTTCAGTATAAACCGTTGAGAGGGATTGAGTTACTGAGAATGACTTCACCCACCCCTCCATTCTTCCTTGGGCGATACAGAGCATATCGAAACTGCAGAGGAGGGCAGCGGATTAGTGATGTTGTTTTTAGTAATAACACTCAAAATCATACCAGAATTCTAATTATGCATATGGGCAGGCTTATTTAAATACGGTTTAAATCCTTTTTCGTTAGACAGATTTTAACTCTGAGAGTCCATACTTCTCTCCGTGTTTGAAAAGAATGGCTGGCATTTATGCAAAGGTAATTTTAAATAAACCTCATGTCTGGAGTGCAGGATAAGGCAGAGGTTTCTGCGTGAATGTGCCACCTAGCTGTAGGAACAAGTTGTGAAAATAATCTATAAATAACATTTGCATGAGCCAAGAGCTGTGCATGCAAATGAAGCCTGTCTGTGGGTCCACGTCTCTCCGTCTCCAGCAGCACTGCCCCAAATCCTGGCTGTGACACCTGTCTCCTGCCCTGGGATGGCCTCCCTGCTGGTCTCCTGGCTTCTACCGGCCCCCTTCTAAAAGCATTTCTCTGCGGAACCACAAAGTGCTGACCTGGATGTGTCTAGGCAGAAACAGCGCCATAGGCGCAGACGACCGTGCCCGCCCGCCTAACAACCCTCATCCACGATTACACACGAATGTTTGCACAACCACAACACGTACCATCGGAGTCAATAACTAACTTGACAAACTATTTCCAGAAAGAACTAACATGACTTTCTTGATCTGACTTCGTTCATACACGTGATTCTCCAAGGTTATCAGTGAACTCTTCAGAGGCAAAACACAAAAGATCTCAAATCACTAGAAAAAATTCTTAATACTCAGGATAAACGCAGGCTTAGTCCCGATAAAGATACGTTTGAACCCACAGTAGATTTTCATGTCTGTCTTTGCAGAGCTACTGAGAGAATTAACATGCCAACCGGACAAAACCCTAAACCATTTGGCTTAGGCAGAAACTAGCTGACGAGCTCACGGGAGACCTGGGTTCCAGAGCACGTGGCTATGTTCCCAGGGGTGTCCTCCAGACTCGGGGCTTGACTTTCCGGCCACAGTGTGCTCTGCGTCTCCCCACCTCAGCTCTGGGGCTTTGGAAGATGGTACGGAATCTCCAACCCCTGGTTCGAATTCTGGGCAGCAGCAGGAACCCCCACCCCAGGAACCTGGGTGAATTTCCCCTTCTACCCCCACGTTCTGATTGGGTCCTGGCCCATTTCTGAGCCATCAGTCTGTCGGTGCAGCTGGAGCTACCCTGTGGTTGTTCTCTGCAAGAAACTGGCTGGGGAGTGGACCATCCCCAGGGACCCGGATCCAAGCAGGCCGCATCCCAAGGGCATGGGGGCTCCGTCCACTGCCCTGAGCAGCTGTATCAGATGTGCCACGGAGGAAAGCCTCGCCTGTCCCTGAACTGGAGGGGGGCAACAAGCAGTTGCTCATTGGCTCCAGGCAGAAGACTGGGTTCCGTGGCCGTGTCTTCCTGGGGGGGTGAAGGGGTGGCAAGGCACCCAGCTTCTCTCGGCTCAGTTTCCTCCTCTGTGAAATGGGAATCACGACACGGATCCTTCCTCCAGGAGACGTCGTGCCACTCGGAAATGGGCACATCCCTGACTGCCGCTTGTACCCGCAAATTCAGAGCCTTCCCTTTGATGCCCCAAGCAGAGCCGGCAGATAGAGGGGGTGTGCGGAGAAGGGGGTGAGGTTTGGTGTGGCTCCTGAGCCCCAAGCTTGCCCGTGTCACCATGAGCACCCCCCCCCCATTAAAGCAGGAGTTCCCAGCACTTTGAAACACTGTACCGCGCGGTAACTTAATAACATGTGATTTATGGAGCCTCAGAAGGAGTATCAACATCTCCATCCTGGAAACAAATCAAAGTTCAGACACGGGCGCAAACACTAATTACTTTTAACAAGTGCAAGCGAAAGGTGACGGAGGACAGGGCGGCGTTTGGCCCCTCCGGACAGCGGACAGCGAGCCGGGTAAGCGGGGAGCACAGCCGCAGGGAGGGGAGCCCCGGGCCGTCCGCTGCCGCCGCCCTTTGAAGTCTCCTGTGCGCGAGGTGACCGACATCCATCTTTAAAGTGTGCTGAGTCCTGAGGGCTGCTTTGGGTTAGTGAAGGAATGTGCACTTATTTGAAACCTGACCCCAGGGCCCCTAAAAAGTTAGGCTTAGGCGGGGCCAGGGGTGACCTTGTGAATTTAGACAGCTGCCAGGCCACCGCTAGGAGCAAATTACCAGGGGCCGCGGGGATTTTCCACACTCAGAAAGCAAAGGGAGCCTCTGCAAGCTCCGCAGGGTCAGCTCCCGCCTCCGAGGCCTGTGTGAGAGCTGGAGCCAGAGGGCCTGGCCGATCCGGGTCGAGGCTGAGGGGCGCGGCGGGGCGGGCCCGGGGAGCGCAAGCGGGTTCCCCTGCGCCCCTGCCCGTGCGCCCCTGCCGGTGCGCCCCGTCGGAGCGCGGCCTCCCGGAGCCGGCGCCACGCGCAGGTGCAACACACCCACCGAGTGGGTAGTTCCGGTGACTCTGCGGGGACCCGAGGGTCGTTGGCTTCCCAGAACGAGGCCCGGCCTACCCGCACCCTCGGAGAAGCCGGCCGCTGTGTGCTGGTGACTCAGGCCGTCCTCGCAGTCCAGCCAGGCGCGGCCTCAAGTGGCTCGTGAATAGAAGGTCTCCCTTTATTCAGGCTTACAGAATGAGGGACAAGGGAGATTCTGCGAAGACGATTAAAGATTGAACAGTGTAGGAATGGAAGTCAGGTTTCCCCTGGGATCCCCCAGTGAAGAAAATGCATGCGGGGAATTCAGATTTATTCCGGAGGTGTTGAAAAAGCTGCGGCCATGGAGCCGGGTCAGAGCTCCTGGGCCGCAGCCTGTGCGCAGGGAGCCAGGGTTCCCCCAGGGGCCCTCACCAAGCACTTCCAGTCCGCCCTCCGCACCCTGCACCCGGTGGCTGCAGACGGTGCCCCCAGGCTGAGGCGCGGATCCGGGGTCAGGTCGCGCTGGTACCAGCGGTGTCTGCTCTCCGCATTCTTCGGTTTGGGTCCTGCGACAGTGAGAAGCCCTAAATACTGTGAAAAGTCGGGGCTGAAGCAAAAGGCTGTGGAAACAGGTCCCGCCCACCTGTGCACGGCGGCTCCCTAGAGGCTTCCGGCCCTGCCTGAGCCGCTGGGACGACACCCATTCCAGGGCTGAGCCGATCTTTACTGGAACATTCTGTTCACTGTTTCCACCCCCAGATGGCTTGTGGAGCAGACAGGGATAGGGCTGGGGGCCGGCGATGTGTCGTGGAGGGGGTCGAGCCCACGTCTCCGTGCGGGTCTTGTTCCGCCGGCGCATCTCGCCACCCCAGAGGCACACAGGACCTGACTTGGTAACTGGGGCTCGCCAGCCCCGGCTCCAAGCTCCGAGCTGGGGGCCGATGGGGCGTCCCCTCCGTGTCGGGCCGGCTCCGTGGCAGAGCATTGCTCTCGTTCTTCCGAATCGGAGTTTGCAGTGTGGGTGGCTGGTCCGGCTGTCCCTTCTCTTGTGGATGGTCCCTTGAACCAGTTCTTTTCCCAGAGTGTTCGCGCTGGTGTCTGCTGTCAGGCCCGCCCTCTGTCGTTTCGGGCACATGCACTGTGTGGTGTGGAGACGCCTGGCAACACGGGGAGATGCAAGTGGCAAGCTTGGTCTGCAGGCGAATCAAAGAGAATGACCCAAACGGCCCACGCTGGGTCGCAGGAGGATGTCGGGGCCTGTGGCCTGTGTCGCCCGCTTTCTGCTGATAGACGCGAGCCGAGCCCCCAGCCCCTGGTGGCGATGGTGCGGGATGACGGCCGCCGCGACCCTGGGTGCAGACGGAAACACTGAGCGCTGGGAGCTCTGGGCGCATTCCCGCCTACCTCCTCATCTGTGTGTCCCTTCAGTCAGTTCACGTTTTCAGGTCTTCCACGGAAAACAGAAGTTGGAGGTCAAGCTCGCTTCCTTGAATTACGCTCCAGGGCTTCCCCATGAGTGCGGGTACAGTAGGCACCGTGGGGTTCCTGGGACCCATGCGTCCTGGGTCGCCTGAGGGGAGAGCTCCCCTCTCAGAGCACCCGGTGTCTGGGGGACCGCTTCGGGGGACAAACTTTGGGAGGTGCGGGCCGATGCATCTCCCGGGGTCGCCGCCGAGGGACCCACTTTGGCTGATCGTGAGAAGAGCCATTTCCTCAACCACAAAGTAGTTTGAATCACGAAAGCTGGTCTTCCCTAATTCGGTCTCCTAGTTGGTTATGCAAGAAACGCATTTCACCTTCCTAAGGAAAACTCTCAAACGAGGGCCAGTACCTGACAGAGACACGCGATACCTCCGACTGTGGGGCACCGGAAGACGGGCTGAGGGTGTCTGCGTCCCCACCCCAAGCCACTCAGAACGTCCTTGCGGCTCAGTGCTGCTGCCAAGGGGGACGCAGGACGGGGCGGCAGGGTCGCCATCGCAACGACGTCCAGTGACGGCGTCTGAAGGCTGTTGGACGGAGCCGTCCAATGCAGCCCGAGCGCTCCCTCGGCCGTCCTCGACAAAGGTCTGGAAAAGCCGCTTCCAAGCATGCAGACAGGTGCCTCCATTCCTGCCACTGTGGACCTGTCCCACGTCGCATGAGCCTTAGCCCGTGCTGGACCCGCGGGGAGAAGCAACACCGGCCTGCCATGCAGGTCCGTGCGCGTGACGGGCACGCGTGTGCGGTGGGGTCCGTCCACCCCCGGGGTCCTTAGCGGGGTCCTGCTCCTCACCCCGCCCCGACACGCCCGCCCCCACTGGAAGACATTTCCACTCCAGACCCGGGAGGTGATGCCGAGCGAGGGGCCCCTCATCTCCGACCCCGCCTGGCCCCTGCCACGGGGCCTCTTCTCCGAAGGGGGAGGCAGGGCTCCCGTCGGGGTGCTCCAAGCGGAGAGAACCACCAGCCCGGAAGAAAGTCCCTGCAGCGGCAGAGCAAACCGCTGACGTCAGACAGGCGTCCTTATCCCACAGGGCCGGTGTCAGGCGGGGAATCGGGAAACAGATTCTCCCAAATGTCAGCCACGCCGGTCTCCCCCGACCCCTCACCCCTGCGCAGAGCGAGCCCCGTGCCTGCTGGAGGTGACAGGGCCCCCTGGGCCCGTCTTGGCGCCATCCAGGGGGTGTCCTGGGAATGACACAGGCCTTTCGGTCGGGGACACATGTGATGTTTGGGGGGAAAGGAAAGGGTTTTGTATTTCTCCGGCACGCACATGCCCACATTTTTCTCTCCAGAAGAAGGAAAACGCAGGGACACAGAACCTGGGCCCACGTACTGCAGAGCAAAACACGCAGCAGAACCGGGGCGGCCAGTGCCTTTCTCTGTGGCCTCCACGCTGCGCCCATGGGCAGCCGGACACAGCCTTTTGGGTCCTGTTGGCAGCTGGTGGGTGCGGGTGCCTTCCCTTCGCTGCGGTAAGACTCTTGGCCCCTCCGGGCGCCCCTTCTGCCGTGTCCTAGTGCATGGCTTGGGGAGGGGACGGGCCGGACACCCCGAATCACAGCCTGGGTGTGTGTCATGTCCCTGGGGAGAGCTTTAATCCTAGATAAGGCACAGGTTTGCTGTGCTTCCAGGTGGACCCCAGGCCAATGGCCTGAGTCCACTTTCTGGCCCTGCCCCTCACCAGAACACACTCTGTGGGCCTTTCTGTGCCTCAGCGTCCATACTTGCCGAACGGGGCCGAGACGGTGCCGCCAAGGCCAGTGGCTGCAGCGATGGCTAGTGGCGACCCTAGTTGGAGCCCGATGCAGAGCGAGTCGGGCAGGCGAGGAGGAAGAGAGAGGGGCCCTGGGGGAGGTGACCGCAGGATGGGACAGACGTGGGGGACAGACACCTGGGGGACTGGAGGTCTTTCTGGGAAGGGGACATTCATGCCCCGTGGTCAGCACGGCTCAGGAGAAGACGTTGGGGCTCTGGATTCTGGTCCACACTCTGAGTTTCATTTTCGGGTGGAGTTTGTGGCAGTTTCTTCTCCCGCTTGCTCAGTTCCTGGGACAAGTCAGAGTGGCCGGACTGAGATTAGGATCTGCTACGGACGCCATGAACCTATAACCGTGAATCAGAACCTTAGACAAAAACATAGTTATTGCGGGGCTAGACCCGACCCTCCCGGCAGGGGCAGGGGCAGGGGTCTTCCTTCTTCTGGGGAAGTCCCGTCTCCCAGGCACTAGAGGAGGCACCAGAGGGGGGCACCGGCTTGGTCATGACCTCCAGCTTCTGTGTCCCTGACGGCTCCTCGTGGGGAGATGACCTGTTAGGCAGTGGCCCGGTCCCCAGAGCTGTGAGGGTGTGGGACCGCGTGGGTGTGAGGACAGAGATTCCCTTGCCTTCTGACGACCTCCCTGGCCAGTGGTTGGCCCCTCCCAGCCTTAGTCCCTGCGGGGGCAAGCAGACATTTCTCTGGAGATGATGGGGCTCGGGGCAGCTGAGGGGACAGGAGCAAAGGCAGTGGCTGTTACTGGGGTTGGGGGAATAGGGCTCTCACTGTGCAGACTGTGGGTGAGGGTCTCGGCCCCAAAGCCCGGGAGCCCAGGGGGAAACCGTGTGCAGCAGCCATGAGGAACCCTAAGCTGGCCGGTGGGGCTGGGGAGGGAGCCGTGCCGTCTCTTCTCTACGGAGGGTCAGAGCCGTAGAGGAGATGCTGGGAGAAATCGCAATCCAGGACTCCGAGGAAGGATGCCGCCACGTCCCTGAGACGTTGTCTTCTGAGACAGGACTGGCCGCTGGAGGGAACACAGCCCTGCTCGCTCTGGTTGACAGTGGGTGGTTCCCGGCAAAGCTGAACACACTCGGCCACACGAGCCGGACGTTGTACACCTCGGTGTTAGTTGGTGGGGGCGGTGGGGGCAATGAGTAAATATGCTGGGGCCCACCCCGACAATGGGGTACTTTTCAGCACTAAAAAGAAACGAGCTTTCCAGCTGTGGAAAGATGCCGGGTGAACTAAATGCACGTTAAAGGTGAAGGAAGCCGGGCTGGTCTATGTCCCCTGAGGTCCCAGCTTGGATGACTCGTGTCAGCTTGGCCGAAACGCCAGACACCGGACATATGGCCGAGCATTCTACTGGATGTGTCCACAAGGGTGTTTCTGGGATGAGTTTAACATTTGAATCAGGAAATTAAAGAAAGCAAATCGGCCACCCCAAATGCAGGTGGGTCCCATCTAATCAGTTGAAGGCCTGAATGCAGCAGAAGCACCCAGTAAGAGGGAACTCCTCCTGCCTGACCACCGTGGCCTGGGGCATTGGTGTTTTCAAGTCCCTGGACTCAAACAGAAACATCTCCTGCACCCGGGCTTGGGCCTGCTGTCATCTGGACACAAGTATTCCACTGGCACTCTGGGGTTTCCCACAACTGATGGCAAAGCTTCAGACTCATCAGTTCCCATAATGGCACGAACCAGTTCCCTATAATAAACCTTTCGTTACGTGTATGCGTTCCCTTGACCCTCCTTCTCTGGAGAGCCCTGATTCCTGCAGCCAGGGTACGGCATTCTGGAAGAGGCAGAGGGCCGGAGAGTGTGGGAGCCTGGGGGTCGCAGGAGCTAGGGGAGGGGAGGGTGCATGGGGACATCACAGTGGACCCGTGGGGCAGCCCTCACATGCACAGCCCCAAGAGTGACCTGAAGAAAGCTGCGGGCTCTGGTGACGTGGTAAATCTTTGTAGCTTCCCTGCTTTTAATAAAGACTTTTCAGTGGACGGGGTGTTGACAGGGGGAGAAGGTGCATTCGTGGGGTTGGGTGTGGAAATCTGTACTTTCCACTCGCTTTTACTGTGAACATAAAACTGCTGTAAATATCATTTTGATTTTTTTTGCAGTTTTTATGTTTTGTTTTGTTTTGTATTTTATGCTGCTCCTTCCAGCCCTGGATCACGGGCGTCCTGTGGAGTCGGTCCCACGGCATCTGGGAGGCAGAGGGCGGGCCCTCCCTGGTCTCCAGGCTCACAGCTCTGACCGTTTTCACATCAAGGTGGAGACAATCAAATGCCTTAACGTTGCTTCAGAGATGCTGGACTGCCTCGGACCTCCCGCTAGAGCTCTGAAATCCGGAGAAAGTCTGGAATTCATTTTTCCATTAATCTAGACCCAGGGATCCCCTTCGTCACTGCACGCTCCGTCCTGTCTGTGAGCAGTCGTCGAGAGTCCGGCTGACATTTCAGAAACGTGTCCCAGTAATTTCGTTAAGATGCATTTGGCTTGTTCTCTTCCGAGAAGTTGAGACCCCAAGTCTTGCACTTAGGTTTGCCTCGGCCCCCAGAATTCCCGGCTGGCTCATCGTCCCTGTCAGCTTGCAGGAGCGCCCTTGTGCCGGGGGCGTGACGGGGGAGCCTCGCGTTCCTCCACTGGGCATGGAGCGGAGGCCCGACGCCGTGAGCAGGGGGCACGGACACAGGTCTTTCGCTCTAACTTACGTGCAAACAGTGGCGCTCAGACCAGACCCGCCCACGTGTGTTTCCCGCCCCCCCCCCCCCCGCTTTCTCTATCTGGGTGCAAACGGTGCCAGGACAAGCACTGATTTTCAGCTTTTCATAGGCCGGGCTCAACCACCTCTGTTAGTGAGAGGCTCTTGTGCACCATGCTGAGAACTCGAGGAGACCCCTGGACGCCGAGGCGGGACAGAGGCACGGGGAGCCTCTGCAGTCCCCAGCGCACACTCACCTGCCCGGTCCCGCGGAGCTCTTCCCTCGCTCACAGCTCTGGCTCGGTCAGTACACTGTGTACGGAAGTACACGTGCTCGCTGCTGCCTTCAGATTCATTTGCACAGGGAATGCTAACAGCAGACGTGCAGTGTCCCCTACACCCCAGTGAGGGTGCGGTGGCCAGCCGGGTGGGTGGGAGCAGGGTCCACGGTGTAGCTGTATCAGCAGCGGATACCTGTGGCTCCTCACCCCATGCCCAGGCCCCAGTGCTGACCCCGGGGGCTGGCCCTGAATTCATCCAACTGCAGGGCTGGGTGCTGGTGGCATTTCTTCACGGGCTGACATGTTTCTTGCATCCTAGTAAACACCTCCATGGCTTGACTGGTGGCTCAGGCAGGACCCTCCTCCCCGGCTTGCAAGCAGTTTGCAGGTTGGCAGAAGGAGCCCACACCCTGGTTCTACCGTTCCCTGGGCCCTGAGGCCGCTCTCCTTGTCCCGCCTAAAGAGGAAGGGGGTCTTCAGAGCTTAAGCAGACACCAGGGAGCCTCCTCCCGAGGCCACACCCCTTCCCTCTGACCTTTAAGCCAGGAGGACATCTATAACCATGTCCTTGTGGTCCCTTGTCACAAGCCAGTGCACATTTGCTAAAAGGATCAAAATAACGTTTGAGAAATGTGGCTGAGAGTTCAGCATGGAGAGTGAGCGATGACCGTGGGGCGCGGTCCGCAGCGGCATGCAGAGCTGGCAGGGACCAGCAGGGCTGACACACAGGTGCGGCATGCAGCTGCTGCCACCTTGGACCCCGGGGCGCAAGGTTCTACGGAGCTGCAGCTGGGCCAGGCTCATGGCTCATGGAGAACCGCTGGACAGGGAACCCACGGTGGGGACGCTGGGGGAGGGGAGCGGGAGAGGCTGACATCAACGGAACAGCAAACACGGTCTTCCTTGAGGTTGGGAACCCACGTCTCACATCTCGGGCTCAGCCACCCGTGGAACTTGACAAACTGAGAATCTGTCTTGTGTGCAGGTCATGCAGTGCGGAGAGCCCTCGCCAGTGTCAAATCCACACCCTGTTCTGGAGTCCACCTGTCGGGTCGCGTTCCGCAGCCCAGGACGCTTCCTGCAGCCGGAAACGCTGGATGCCGCGCTCAGCCTTGTCCCGCCTTCACGAGAGTCGTGGGTCATTTCAGCCTTTCGCGTTCGACATCGGATCTTTTCAAAATAACTGTTGAAAGTGCTTATGATATTCGTCCGGATTCCCCACAGATCCCGTGGGAGTGGGAAGCCCTCCCTGGGCCTGGGTTTTCTCCCCACCTTGCGGCCCCGGGCAGCGTGCACACCCTCGTGCACTTCCCTGACCTCACGCCATACCGCGCTGACCCCGCACGTTAGTCTCAGTACTTGCCTGTCCAGCCCAGCTAGCCTCCGGCAGAGGGACCCTGGGTCTGTGGCCGCATGCTCTGGCCGAGGACGGGAGGTCCCGCTGGGACTGAGTCTCTGCTTTGACGACTTCTCTTTGAGCAGCGTGTGTTGGAGGCGAGTGGAGTGCAGTGCGTGGCCCTCCTTGGCGTCCGAGCGGCTCTGTGTCCTGCGAAGACGTTTGTGGCAGCGTTACTGCTCTGCTACCGAAGGGTCCTGTGCTAAAGCCAGGCTTTAGGAAATACGGAAAGCTTAAGTAGAGTTCGAACAGATTATAACGAAGCTCGGGCTGTTCGTAGGGCAGCCGCGGAGGAGCTTGCCGGGCGGCTTTGACAGCATTTCCTGCCGTGGGGAGCTCAGTCCCTAGGATGGGGGCCGCGGACCAACACGGGCCGGCGTGTGCCGCTCGCGCGTGGCTGCTGGACCGCGGGTCCGGGACGGCCCTTCCAGCCGCACTGTGCCTCCGCAGCTCTGAATTTTTGGCGGCCGCGCGGCCGAGCGCCCCTCGTCCGTGAGGAACCGTGGGATGTCAGCACAGGGAACCGGAACCACCAGGCCGGACACAGGTGCCAGCTCGAGGGCCACCCTGCTGGGCGCGAGAGCGAGGGGCTTTCAAGCAGGAGGGTTTCAACACGAAGGACAGAAATACGTACCGCGCGGGGGCTCGCCGGCTCCCGTGGCCGCTGCTGGGGGTCCTCCCACCCGGAGAACCGCCAGGAGGCCGGAAGCGCCGCGTCCTGCATTCCGACTTGTTCATCTGAAAACCAGCATCCTGTGTGGAGCCGACGGGGGCTCCAGCAAACCCTCGGGAACCTAACGGCGGCGGTGGCGAGGGCGACGGTGGCCCCGGCTTCTGTTCCTTGTGCTGGAGCAGGGGACACAGCTGTCCCTTACCCTCCAGCAGTTTGTTCGCTTGGATGTCCCCAAGGGGACTCTGATGTGAGGACGTCGCGTTGGAGTGGCCTTTCAAAGCTAGAACAGGCACGTCCCAAGGGATGCTGAGTCACTTCTCCCGGCCTCGGGGGAAGCACCCGTCCCGTGCCGCAGGGGAGGCAGCATCAGGGTGAGGGCAGCTGGGTCAGCGTTCAGTCGGTCGTCCCGGTTATATTCTGGCAGCGCCACTTGTCCACCGGCCTCCCACGGAACGATGACCACACACGTTCACTGTTTTCCTCAAGAACACAGGACGGGGCAGGGAAGAAGGGGAGGCCCTCAGTGCGAGGGTGCCCAGCGCTGTGGGCAGGAAGGAAGGGCCATCTCGCTGTGCTCGGAAAAGCCTAGTGATATCGGAGGCCGCAGCTGGAGGAGGAGACCGACGGGGAACGTTCTAGGCCAAGAGAAGGCAGCAGGTTCCCCAAAGGTGGGTAATGCACTGAAAACTGTGTAAGTAACGTCGCCAATTATATTTCTGTCCAGAAAAAGTCAGCTGCGGAGCTGATCCGTGGTTCTTGATCTGGGGAGTAGGGCTAGAAGACGCCCTCCGGAGAGACGGCCACCTCGAGCATTGGGGGTCGCTGTGGACTGAAGGCACTGGCAAGGGGCTGGTTGCTCCAAGTTCAGAGAGTGAGCAAAGAGAGCAGAAGACTGTGTTCTGAGGAGCATCGGGACGGACGAGGTGGAGCCAAGACCAGCAGCTCGGTCAGACGCGGAGGAGAGTGTCCCCGGGTCATCGGGACCCCCGAGCCACCCAGACGTTAGCCCCACAGGAAAACAAGGCCAATAAAGACAGCAAAATAATGGTGAAATGGCCCAGCGTTCTGCTTCCTGGTGTGTTGATTAGTATTCTTTCACGTTAGTTTAGGGCTTTCAAGTTCATAAAATGCTTTCGTGTAAATTCTCTCATTTAAATATTGAAATACTTCAATAACCCTAGGAGAGACACTGAGAAAGCGTTTTTTCCAGGTTTTAACAACCAGCAAACTGAGACACGGAGAGTTGAATGGAAGGCGCTTCCCGTTGACGGTCTGGCTACGGGAGCAGCTGTGGTCCTGCTGCTGAGCTCTGAGCGGGGTGTGCAGGACAGGGCAGAGAGGGGCCCAGCCCGCGCACACTGGCTGGGGGCACCCAGGGCCAGGAGGGTCAACACACTCACAGGCTGCAGGTCACAGAGAGTCCGTGCCAGGAGCTGTAAGCAGAGGCAGCAAGTCCACCCGCCTGCCAGCGAGAGAGAGAGACCTTACCAGAGCCCGAGTGTAAGCGGAGACCTAACAGAAGAGGCCGCGTGAGCCCTGCCGGGGAGATCCAGTAGGGGAGGGGTCCCAGCGCAGGGAAGCTGGGCAGACGCGCATGTGGGATGGGCACGTCCTCGGGAAGGTGCAGACGGATGCCCCCAGTCACACGGTTGCAAAAATCCGTGGTGGCTTAGACCGATGACTCCCCAGTGCCTGCCTCGGGGTGCTGGTTGTACCTCCCGTCTGGCCCCCTGTCCGTCTGTCTGTCCATCTGCCCGCCCACCCATCTCTCCTTCCCTCTAGCTCTATATTTATGTGCTCACTCCGCGCCCCGCTTCCGTCTGCCACGTGTCTCTCTACTTCAGTTTCTGAAACTTAAACTTCCGACGTCAAATGCTGCTGCTCTGTGTGGAGCAACAGGAACCGTCAGACGTCATCGAGAGTGTAAAATGGTTCAACCATTTGGGAAACCTCTTTTTTTTTTTTTTTTTTTAATTAAACTGTATCTATTAATGACCCCAAAATTCCACTCCAAGGCATTGAACACGGAAACATGAGAACAGTTATGTGCTCTGTGATGTGCCTAGGAGTGCTGGTGGGAGTCTGACCATCCCGTCGCGTGAGCAGGTAAGTCCCCAGAGCTCGTCGTGGGGGAAGGCTGACACTGGTGGTTCGTGCGTACGAGGGACACTGCTTGGCAGCAGCCACAGAGGTAGAGACACTCGGAGCCTCCCCTGGAGGACCAGAAGCCGGTGTCCTGCAGTGTGGACATGCACTCACCCTGGCGGAGAGCCGGTGGCGGCGCAGGAGCGGTACTGGCAGGGGAGTCCCTGGGCTGCAGGGACAGGGCAGCAGCCCCGTCCACACGGCTCCAGAGGGACGCCTGCGACTGCGTGCTCACGAGCAGTACATTGCCCCTCCGTGCACGAGAAGCTGGACGTGAGGATGGCTCCGGTTGTTCTGTCTTCAGAGAAAACCCCCGCAGCGTGGCTCCAGGTGTGAGCGCCCCGGAAAGCGCCGGCCCCAGACGGGGGGTGGGGAGGGGACAGATCAGCCCGGTGAGGCTTTCAGCAACCGTGATTATCCGGTCTGCATTTTCGGCAAAAGCCCAGCTTCTCCTCTTTTGTGCCTTCTCAGTGTCACAGAAGTTGCCCAAAGCATCATATGCAGGAATGAGCCGAGTGCTTGGCGCAACCTCGAAGTCAGCATTACAGTTTTCCTGCAGACGCTGATCTGTTTTTCCTAACTGGTAGAGGTCACTATGCGTTTGCTGCTGACGAGGTAGGAGTTCCGGGTCACTCGCTGGGCAGGATGTGTGAGGGCAGAGCAAGGGGAGTGGGTGTCCTGGGAAGCAGAGCCCCTGCTCTCCACGGAGCCACAGCTGCGCAAGCCCGGGAAGGGGTCCGTCAGCGCAGTGGGGGTGGGGAAGGTGCGGAGCTGCTGGTGTTCGGTGACCTGACCCCCAGATAGGTGCCATGTATTAAGGGAAATAGAAATAGATCCCTTAAGAGTTTTTTTTTTTTTTTTTTTTGAGACTTAGTCAGTTTTGTCTCAAGACATGCTAAGTTTAAGAGAGATGGTATTTCCACCTTACACAGAAAAAGGTCAGAAGCTTCCTCCCAGGGAAGCTGTGGCATCTCCTGTGGCCTGTTCTCCAGGAAGCAGCTCCCCACGTGTGCCAGTTTGTGGCAGGCACCAATCAAGGGGACTGTGTGTGCAAAGGTGCCCTGAAGAGGGTGGGCCTTCTAGCATTTTGTTTGGACAAAGCAATACGCGTGCACACAGACGGACCCCAGGAGGATCGCAGACCCAGAAATGCTGGCGGGAAACTCTGGGTTGCAACATTTCGTAACTGTCCCTCCTGTGCCACAAGCTGGGCTAGCAAAAGCTAGCAGACCTGGATGGAAACGGGCCAGCATGTCCCGGGGGGGTCAGCTGCCCGTGTCTGGGACCAGCTCACTGTGTGCTGTGTCCAGGAAAGCCAGGAGACCTCTGATTAAGGACCACACGGCCACACAGAAGGAATCCTTCGGAGAGAGCCAGCGCTCCTCCCGCACAGTGAGTACTAGGGTCATTCCCGAGGATTTCTGTTCATGGTTGGACAAAGGTCAGTTTGTCGTTAAAGTGGACACATTTCAGTGGTTTCTGTGTTAGGGACTGAAGGTTTGTGTCTCTTCCAGCCAGACTCACGTGCTGAAGCCCCAGGTCCCAGGGGGATGGTGTTTGCAGGTGGGGTCTGTGCAAGGTAACAGGCGATGAGCAGGGTCATAAGGGCGGGGCCCAGGATGGGGTTTGTGTCCTTCCAATAACGCTCTTTCTCTCCACCCTGTGAAGGCCCCTGCAAGCAGGCGGCCATCTGCGAGCAGGAGCAGGCCCTCTCCAGACCCATCTGGCAGGTCCATCTTGAATGTCCCAGCCTCCAGAACCAGGAGCCGTGTCTATGGCCCCAGCCCACCGTCTGTGGGACTTTGTACGGCAGCCCAAGCTGATTCATACGGTGGGCTTACGTGATGTGCCGCTGGGCGATCAGAGTCGGGAGGCTCACTGAGCATTTGGAGCCAGGATTCTGGGTCCAAATAGCCCTGGGGTGTGTGTGTGTGTGTGTGTGCATGTACGTGCATCTGCACCTGTGTGCGCGTGTGTGGGAGCCCTGTGCACACCTCCCTGTGTCTACACCACCACCCAGCTGCCCTTCCCCATGGAGGACTCAGTACATCACTATCTCTTTTATCTCCTTCCCTGATGCACACAGCCAGTGCTGTCTGTTTTGAATCATGAGCCAAACCTTTGACCCCGTTTCTGTCCATCAGGGCCCTCGCCGCCACCCCTCGACGGGCCCTGCCTGGGAGCAGCCCCGGAGCTCCCTCCACCTCCACCGCCTCCACCTCCTCCCTACTTGGGTACCGCCCGACTCAGAAGGGCTGCCCGGACGTCCTGAGCAAGGCTGGGGGCGGTGGAGGGTCGGTGTGTCTCTTGGGCGCAGGTGGTCTCACACTTGGAGAGTTTCTGGCCTCTTAGAGACGGGGATAAGAAATCAGAGCGAGCCCGTCACACCCAAAAGGGCCTGAAGTAACACTGTGAGGAAGAGCGTGGAAGATACAGTCATCCCTGCCCACGTGGACATCTGCGAAGCCCAGATCTGCACATGGCAGGCGGAGACGTGCGTGTAACATGCGGTGTGGAGTTTTCCTGAAAGCCGAGATGATGGAAAGAGACACCTTGGGTTCAGTCGTCCGTGTGTCCTCCGTCAGCCGCCGACTCACGAGCCTCCGTGATCAGGCTGATGGGTTCACAGAGAGCCCGTCTTCCAAGTGGGACAGAACAGTACGGAACACGTGCAAGGTCAGGGGCTGGTTGGAGGCCACATTGACTGAAAATAAGTGGGGCAGAGCCACACCGGGTCGGGGCAGCAAAGGACACAGCGGCCCCGCAGGTGGAAGGGCAGGCGAGGCGTCCAGACCAAGGAGTGTGTGCGCCCTGGGCACAGCGGTGGGGGCGGGGTCTCAGCGGCTCGCTCAGGGCTCTGCGGGACAGTTGGCAAGGGTGGCGGCAGGGGGCTCTGGAGCAACAGAGAGGCAGTGGACGTTGGGCCCGTCTGGCCGGTGACCACTTCTTGGGGCATCATGAAAGCCCGGCGTATGGCGTGTTCCCTGGGTTGAGCCATGTCCTGAGCACGGAAGGGAGAGGGACGGGGAGCTTCTGGGCATGGTGGACATGCTGGCCCGGGCCCACGCAGACGCTCAAGCAACGGAGACTCTTCCCAGACTCTTCCCTCCTCAGGGGCCTCCTTGGGAGGAGAACAGGTCAGGATGATGTCTGCAGCCGGCAGCTGCGTCTATGGGAGAGAGCCAGAGGCAGGTGGAGACAAACACTGCCATGTGGACCCCGAATACATGGGAAACGGGATTCTCCTCTGGGTGAGAGATTTGGGATCAGGTTCCTTTCACCTTTTCCTTCCTCCCCGTCTCTCTTTTCTCATCTGTGTCGTCTGAACTTTCTGCAGCCACCAGTACTGTTTCTCTAATAAACACGCTAATTTCTTACAATTTGGGAAAGGATATTTATTGTACTCTGATGAGCTCTTTATAATTAAAGAATAAGGAACAGACTAAAACTTGGACAGATTTTGAATGTTTTATTCTCAGACACCGGATGGACGGGGAGGGACAGCCACTTGGAAACCGTGATGGACCCTGCGGTTCTCCACACAGGCCCCTCGTGCTCTCCGCTCCCACACCTGGATACAGCCCTAGCCCCCATGTCCATGGGCAGCAGCGTCTACTGTGGGGAGCTTAGGGTGACCAAGAACTAGGCATGTCATAGAGCAGATTTGAGGCAACAGAATCAGAAACGGGCTTTGTTTGTGTCTGACCGAGATCTGGTCGGGGAACAGAAGGAAGGAGAGACAGAGCCGTGGGTCATGCGCGTCCTAAGCAGAGTTCAGGCTTCTCCGGGAGACCCGCGGCAGGCATATCTGTCCCGGGTAGCGTGCTACTGCCTGACAGATCTGTCTTAGCGTCTTGTGAAGGGCTGAGGCATCAGGAAACACCCAATCGCGTCTGTAGGAATTCCGCACACTGGAAATGACTGAGATGCGTCCGGTCGTTTTAATTAAAGACGGAGCCCCTTGGAAGAAGTCACTCACTGAACCAAAAGTAAGTGTTCCCCCACGAGGTAATTTCCCTGTAACGCTCTTTATTTCGTATTTGCTGATAGGAAGGGACTCCTGATGAACATTTATGGGCACTTCAGGCTTGAGCAGGGTTAATCTCTTTAGTTCAGGTGAGTTCATTTTAGCCGTGATTCACTTCATTGGCTATCTGTAATGATTATTAACAAGCTTAAAGACCTCTGGGAGATTGTGGATAAAAATGCAGCACCAGGGAAGTAGGCTATCATTATGCTAATAGGGTTGGAATAATAATTACCAGGCACGCACAGTTTCCACCGGAATCCTTGGGACCGGGATGGGTCACCGGGTTAGACAATCTCTCCCCGCGGTGGGTACGCCCCTCCCCGCGCACCGGCGCGCATCTCCTCTTCCAGAGAGGGCTGTGAAATATGTATTTATGTGCATTGCCTTGTCGTTGGCTTTAAATGAATTCAGAGCGAGATGAAGGATGGTGTAAAGAAATAACATTTGTGCTTTTCATGCATCAGTGACACGTTTTAATAGTCTTAAGTGTGGATTCTGTTAAAATATTTTAAACCTTTTTTTTTTTTTTTTTTCCAGATCTGTCACTTATGTTCCAGGTGCGGATTTGCTGGAAGGGCTTCGATGCTTTCTTCGGGAGCGGAAGTGGGGAGTTCACCGCGGTCCTCGTTTTGCTCCCGGGAGAAGCCTCACGCTGCTGCTTTTCCTCTCCTGCGTCTTTCTTCCACGCGCACAGACATCTCCATGCCTTCCTCCGTCACAGTGCAGGGTCCCTGACCGCCCGTCTGACTCTGGGGTCTTGAGGGCAAGCACTGCTCCCGGTCAGCATTGTGCCTTCCTGTCCTCCTGCAGTGCGTTATGCAAATGCTTGATATGAAAGGGAATGTTGACATGCGTGGACATGTGGTGGTGGACATGCGCGAGTTAATGCCCACGTTTGCCACACCGGATCCATGACCCGTCTCGGGGCGTGCCAGCCCCTGCACCATCCTCGGAGGCCAGCAGCTGGGGCCCCCCGTGGGGAGGACACTGGGCTGCTTGCACATGTCGCCTCGTTAACCTGACGCAGTCCTCAGCGTGGTGAGGCCTCCCCTGTCCTGCCGGGAGGCAGAGGCGGTCACCCAACACCAGGCTCTATGCACAGAGCAGGGATATGACAGGTGCTAGGAACGCCAGAAACAATCTCCTGCCTCACAGACCCTGCTGCAGGTCCTTGCTCCAGGAAGGAAGCAGGAAGCAGGTGTCTCCAGCCGGGGGTCCCGGCATGGACAAGCCATGTGCACCAATGAACCGGTGATGGCAAGAGCCGTCCTCACTGGGAAGACGGTTGCTACACCAATGCTGGGGCGGTGGCAGCCCTGGAAGCAGCCTCCCTCAGAACGGGTTGCTCCAACAACATGCTGTCACCGTATAGACACTCTGGTCTCAAAGCCCACGTATTTTAGGTTAAAGCTGAAAAACAAGCAAACGAGCACCCTCCTGTTTGTGACACCGTCTCTGATGTTTGCTCACCTAGGTTGTCGGCAAGTCTGAGATGGGCAGCTGGGGGGGCCCCTGCACCTCTGGACTCTGGATTCTGTACAGGGGTGTTGTGCATGGAAGCCACGGCTCTGCGCCTGGGGCCAGAGGAAACAGCCTTGGGCCAGCCCTGCTCCAACCTGAGGCTGTGGGCACCTCAAGAAAGTGACCAGGCATGCGATGCTCTGGCGTCCTCTGGAGCCCTCCCCTTACCTCCTGTGCACCCATCCCGCTCTTAGGCACAGTCCGCAAAGGACGTGGGAGGTCTTCCTGATCAACTGCTCCTGCAGAGGGAAGGCGGGAGGCATAAGTGGGGGGCCATGGCTCAGGGGCTTGGGTGCTCTCTGCTGGAGCACTTCACCTGCGTGAGGTCTGGGGCAAGGGCAGGGACTCGGGGGGAGAAGGCCTGCAGCCCTGGGACACACCATCCCCAAGAGCACAACACTGCTACAGGCCAGGGCAGGTCCCCCGGCCCCCGCAGCGGCGGTGGATGCATGTGAGGAGACAGAGGCAGAGGGTCTGGGATGCAGCCGCCGGCGGGCCCTGGCCCGTGTGCAGCAGTGAAGCCGGCAGAGCCTCCGAAGACATCGGGCTGGACAGGGCTCCAGCCTGGCAGAGCCAGCTCGGGAGCTACGGCCGTGGCTTTCTGCAGTATCATCAGCAGAGGGTTTGATTCTGATCCTACAATCCAGGAAGAGTTGAGAAAAAAAGGGACGGCCTTCCAAGGCCCAATTTTTATACTTGATTTGTTAACACTTTGATATCTCAGATTTGATGATATTAGCGATCGGTTTCATGGATGTCCCCCAAAATGCCCAGGAAATGTAACAAATCCAGACTATTGGACAGTTGTTTTTTTCCACCTCTAGATTTTATTTATTTATTTGAGAGAGTGAGAGAGAGAGAAAACATAGCAGGAGAGCGGCAGAGGGAGAAGAAGAGGCAGATCCCCGCTGAGCCGGGAGTCGGACACGGGGCTTGATCTCAGGGTCCTGGGATCGTGACCTGAGCTGAAGGCAGACGCTTAACCAACTAAACCACCCAGGTGCCCCAGTGCAGTTTTTAATACCTAACTAGCTCCCTTGATCAATAAGTCACGTACATCAATCTGCGAAGGGTTATTGGTGCCGATATTTTACCTGGGATCTTGACTTGGGCCGCTACGTACCAAGGCAATTTGTTCCGTATTCCCAAATCCAAGTTTTTGGTTTTGTTTTGTTTTTTAAAGCACCTGGCAGGACAGCAAAATGGAATTAACTTCTTGCCTCATCTTGATTTAAATACTTTAAATCAGCATTTTCAGTGAGTTCTTCTTACTTCTCTTACGATGCCAACCTGGGAGAATTACTGATTTCTGACTCCGAAGTGGAGACGCGCTGATGCATGGACAGTAGGAAGGAGGCGGCTGCCGGGCGGAGGTCAATGGGGCGTCCCTGGAACCGGCTGGCCTGAGTATGTGCCCAGCACCTGTATGTCTACACCAGTGGATCTGGCTCTGTTTTCAGCACATTCTAAAATGCAGCGTTTTCACAAAGTCCACAGCTCGAGCATCGATCCTAACGGGAGCACTTTGTAGAATAGGGGACTGTGCACGTCAGCAGCGCAGATTATGCTAAAAACAAACAAACAAACAAACAAACAAAAAAAAACGAACAAAACAAAATGCACATGACTGGCAAATTGCTGGTGCTTCCCCGGGGAGACGGGGAAGTGTAAACACGAACTTGTCATTACAGCAGGCTCATCAGAGTCCGCTGCTGGGGACCCATAGTCTGTCCCCCCAAAATGAATCTTAAACTTACTGTTAATGTTGTGATAAAGTCTTTGCAAGGGCCATTTCTATACAAACTTGGAACTTTTACCTAAAAGCTTTCATTGAAAATTTAATACACTGGATTAAATGGTCACAAAGTTTCTCTTCCAGTAAGGTTACGTGTTGCCAGTTAGGGCGCATGGAAATATAGACTGTTTCAATTTGTCTGCATTGTACAAATGCATCCATACAGACCTTCCTCTTTATCTCTAGACATAAGTAATCCCAGGGTGGGGTGGAAAGTTTAAAAGCTTTTTTTTCAAACGTATTTTCCTTACTGTCAGGCCCATCTTGGAGACTCCAGGTGAATCCGGCTGGAAGAGAGAGAGAAGCCAGGCTTGTCTATGGGGCTGGGATGGCCACGTTGGAAAAATGTGGGAAGAAGATTTTCCAAAGCTCGTTTCTCTCCCTTCTCCGTATCTGCGTAATAAATAGATCAATCGGTGAATATTTTCCATAAATTTGTTCCTTATGTGTTTTATGACTCCGCAGTATAACAGAGTCCTTTTGACGGAGTGACAAGGGTCTTAAATTGCGCGCCCGCCTGCTGGCGTCTCCGAAGGCATGCCCCTTCTTTAAAAGCTTCCCCCCCACAGCACAGCTATGATAAATTTCTCCTCTAATATAGAGTTGCAGGGGAAAGCTGAACAAGATGAAGACGATTTTAAGTGGATGTTCGTTATATCTGAACGGCCCTGTTTCCCCATCTGGCAACCATCTTTCGTGAAGATCAAAAGGCTTTCAACACAGGCCTGTTCATCCTCGCGGTTCGAGCCTGTGAGATGGGCCTGCTCGTGGGCCGGGTGGGGCTGCCACGATGCCCGTCTCAGCATAACCCCACCTGCCTGTGAGAAATCCAAAATTGGGTCCCACCAACCGGGGCGGCCCTGCCCGGGGAGTCACCCTACAGAGTTTCCTGAGTCGGAAGACGGTTGCTCCTGGCCACCAGCTTCCTGAGGGCTTCCCTGGTTACTCGTCCAAGGCTGAGCAAGGACACTAGAAAATCAGTCCACGAACACCTACAGTTGCATCCGTGTTCCAGAGACGCGTGGTGGGGTGGCCCCACTTCGGTAGGTTCCCGCCCCAGCTCAGGTCCGCAGGCACCAGCCCCTGTCAACCGCCCATCCCTGGGGTCTGAAATGCAAGAACCACAGCTCCGTGATCAGTGCCAAGCCACTGGAGCTTGGCTCCACACTAAACCTGTTGGCGATGTATGAGAAAACCGTGTGTGAATAGTGCCAGTTATCACAAACAGTCTCCACTTTTAGAAAGTGCTGTACTGGTTTTTAGGTGCTTCCCCATGGCTCTCTGTCTTATCTGAAGACTATGTCCGTGGGATGTGAAGCATGAGCACACGCACGCACATGCACGCAGGCTGGCTTTGAGGGCTTGGGGGGCTCAAGTCGTGCCTTCCTTGCCCGTTCCTGGGATTGGGAGGAGGGGGTGGAAGGGGGAGCTCCAGGGGAGCAGGTCTTGTCCAGGGGCCTCGGGGCTCCAGGAGCAGAGAGGCAGAGGCGCCCGCCCGCCTCACCGCAGCCCTGCAGAGGACAGGACGGAGCATGTCGGCATCACAGCGGGAGCACCTGGGACCGCTGTGACCAGAGCACACATCCCCCACTGAGGAGACCAGCGCACCCTCCTCTTGTGACACCTGCGAAAGGGGCCTCCTGGGAGCCGGGACAGGCACACACGCAGGGGAGGGGTCTACGCGGTCAGAGTCCTCTCCGAGGGTGACACGTCTGCGCCGTGTTCGTCCCCCTCCGTTTGCAAACCGCCACAGGCGAGTGTGCTGCGCCCGCCGAGTGGCCATTCTCCTCTATTGACCGCAGGCACCCGCTGTTCGTATTTTGAAAAGAGAAAGATCCCCCGTCAATTCATTGGGTTTCAAAAACTTAAACATAAAACTAAGTTCTCTCCTGTGTCTGGCCATGCGCAAGAGCGAGCGCTTCTCGCCGCCGGTCGCGGGAACTCCTCGCGCTTCTGGTCCGGGCCGAGCCCCCCGCAGCGCGGAACCGGCTCGCAGGTGCGGGCCCGGCTCGCCGCCCGCATGATGCACGGCCGACCGGCTTCGTCACCAGCAGTGTGGGGGGTGCAGCCGGGAAGCTCGGAGTCCGGGGTGCCAGGATAAAAGCCCCCGAATTATAGTATCACATTCGATTATTAGAGCACTCTTCTCACCAGATGGTGTTCATGTGTCAGACGCAGAAAACCCGCTTTGTTTCTGCTGCGCCAGTGGGTTCTGGGTTTGCAGGCGAGTAGGGGAGGCCTCGGCCATGCGGGGGGCCCTGGGCTGAGCCGCGGCCCGGCCTCTAGGTGACCCGGGGCCCTCGGCTCCAGGCGGGGCTCCAGCTGGGTGCTGGGGTCTCGGAGGCGCCTGCCGCTGTCCCCGGGACCGCGGTGCGAGCGGGACAGCACCTTCAGTGCTCGGCCCCCGTCAGGCACCCGCCCGGCTGTCGCTCGATCTTCAGATGTGCCCCTGAGTGCGCCCCCGGAGGAAGCTACCTGAGCACAGCAGTCCTGCGGACGGGCCGCCCTGTTTATGAAGGTCAAAGCCTTCCTCCCAGGGCCACCAGCAGCCGGGACCGCGCTGGGTGCGGACGCCGTGGCCGCCCTGACACAGGACGGAAGGACGCAGGGGCAGGACAAGGAGGGGCTGGCCTGAGGCGGCTCCGGATCACAAATAGGGTTTCAGGACAGCGACGTGCGGACATGGGGTCCCTTAGGCCTAAGTGGGGGCACGACGCTCAGGCTCCTCGTCCTCGTCGGTCAGGTGGGACCAGCAGGGTTCACGGGGCACCCCAAGTCCCTGCAGACACGCTCTCGGGGCTCCCGCTGCCCCCGGACGCGAGAACACGCTGCCGCAGCTCTGATCTCTACTCTGACCTCCTTGCCCAGCAGCCGGACCGTTGTGATGTCATTAATAACAGCAACAATTAAATAAAGGCTGCTCTTGATTAAAAAAAAAAAAAAAAAATGAAAAAAAAAAGGATGGGGAGAAATGGTGGGAATGAGGAGAAAACTGTTTTCCACATACTTTATGCGAGAGTTGAGTGAAGTTGACGGCTCTGGGTGAGCAGAAAATCACGGAGGCAAACTAGCAGTGAACCACATTTCTGACAGTTTCTAGAACACAAGGGCCGCTGGTTTGTGGGACTGGAACAGGAAGCCATAAGGCTGCGGGCATGGTGACTGGAAGTGGGGTTTCAGACGCCCTCCGTGGTGGTGGCGGGGGGTGTCCGCGGAGCTCCGGCAGCGCTGTTCTTACTGTCCGCACGGGGTGGGGTCTCCACCGCATGCCGGGACAGAACAGGCCAGCCTGGCCCAGCGGCCTCGAGCCTCAGGGACACGGACTTAGGGATGCCCCCTGTCGCTCCCAGAGCCCCCTCCCCAGAGCGCGGAAAAGGGGCGGCCCGTGTGCCCCAGGAAGACCGCGAGGCTCGCCCACCAGCTGTGGTGCCTGCAGGGACAGTCTCCAGATGTTCCTCCACACCCAGCCCCCAAAACCACCCCTCACGGCTGGGTGCTACCCCCACATCTTTATGTCAACATTTAAAACTCTCCATCCTCTTTAAGCAGTTGTGGAATATGTCCTTTTTGGTGAAGTAGAAATGTTAATGTCATAAAATAAAATGGTCATATCACCCTTTTCATTGATTGGATCCACATTAACATTGATTTCAAGACCCTCGAGCAATCTTGAAATTTCAGAGTGAGGCTGAACGAAGCGCTTTCATCTCTGCCATGCACGGGACCTCAAACGTCAGCTGTGTCCCTGCCCGGACACCCAGCCCTTCCATCACACATGCGGACCGTGTCCTCGCGGACACTTGGGACAGGTCCCTCCCTTCCCTTTCTGTAACTCCTGCTTCATCATATTCACAACCTAATCTTATCTACCACTCTATTACCATTAAGTCTTTTCTCCTTTGCAATGACATTTTATATACAATTGAGATTGGATTTTCTTATAGAAGTTTTGGGGTTATCTTTCCTTTTGAATTATCATTAGAAATATTCACTAAAAACTAAGCAAAACGGTAAAAATATAATTAATTGTACATTCAGAAGTTTTTAGTCATTAAATAATCATCAGAATTGAGTCTTTAAAGAATGCGGATGTACACTGATACTACTACTTATTGCTAGAGTTAAACAGAGTTCAAGTTTATTCATTTTGTTATGGTCATTGAAGACACATGCAGATAACTGGGAATAGAAGAAACTGTGCTTGAAAAGTAGCTCTCAGTTATGTAAAACCCCAGCTACAGATAAAAAATCTCACAGCAATCTATCATCAGAAATTATTCTTGGGGCGCCTGGGTGGCTCAGTGGGTTAAACCTCTGCCTTCGGCTCAGGTCATAGTCCCAGGGTCCTGGGATCGAGTCCCGCATCGGGGTCTCTGCTCAGCAGGGACCCTGCTTCCTCCTCTCTCTCTCTGCCTGCCTCTCTGCCTACTTGTGATCTCCGTCTGTCAAATGAATAAATAAAATCTTTTAAAAAATTATTCTTGATGATCACCTGAAAACGTGGTATATTCCCCCTTTAGATTTGATGACTACAAAGCTGTGGCTGGCACCAGGCTTCTGGGAGGTTTTGTGCCCATTTTCAGTTCCAACCTTGACCTCCTATGGGATCTGAAGAAGGAAACGGCGGTGGGCTCCGGTGGCAGGAGGGCGCCATCCTTGTGAGAAGCCGGGAACGCGGGAGGAAGGGAGAAAAAGCACGCGGCGGGCCGGTCGTAGCCAGGTGGGTTCTAAGACAAGTGCAGGAGAAGATGAGTCAGAGAACCCGTCTTCTCGCTCATCGAGCTGCGTTGCCCTGCACTCTGCCGTCCTCGAGCAGGGTAAGACTTTCCCTCCAGGTGACCAGCAAGGACTTCAAGGCATTTAGCCTTTCCATATTAATTTTGGCAGCATGGTGGGACAGAAGCTCTCGACACACACGTGCTGCCGGACAGCTGTGGGGAGGCCCAGGGACAACACACACCCAGCCTCTGGCCACCGACGGGTGACCTCAACGGTGCTTCATGGGAAGCCACCGCACCTGTGTGCCAGGGCGCTCCCACCGAGGACCCCGGCTCCGCTCCTGCGGGTGCGAAGAAAATCCCGGTGAAAACAAGTCGTTTACACGCACGTTTCCAGCCAGTTCATAAACACGTGCGCCATGGCCGTTTGAGCCATAAGGACAGGTTTGCCTGAAAATCTTCTGTCCCTGCTTACACACGCTGTAGACACGGCAGGGATGCTAATTTAAAGAAAACATTGTCATCTCTGATGTAGCTTTTCTACACGGAAGATAGACTCAGGGAGGTTTTCCACTGTCCATTTCCTTCAGACTTTCAGAACCAGCCCACGTTTCCATAAATGATTGTTAATAGCTAGTGGTCCGGAATCCAGAATATTCTCCAGAAGGAAAGCAGTGGCGGCCTCTGAAGTGTCCCGGTCCGTCAGGGAGGCTGCCTTCCATCCGGGGCTGGGGTCATTCCATCAGCAGGAGCAGGAGGAGGAGGCGAGCAGGGAAGCTGCGCCAGCCGCTTCAGGGATGCTGCCTGAGCCCCAGACAGAGGCCCTTTAAACTTACTCATTTGGGGGTAGATTCGGGTTTACAGAAAAGTTGCAAAGATAGCTCAGGGTGTTCCCATGTGCCTTTCGCAGCTCCCCCTGCGGGTAACATCTTCAGTCACTGGGCTACACTCGCAGAAAGTCAGAAATGGCCGTCTCCCCTTGGATACCCGGTTGGTGGAGCACAGACCTCGTGTGGACTTCAGAGGTTTTCCCCACGGTCCGTTCTCTGACCTAGAACACCCGTCGCCTCCAGCCCTGTGCCCCTTAAGCTCCACTCACCCAGGACAGGGTCTCGGATTTCGTTTTTCACAACCTCGGCAGTCTGAGGAATATTGGTCAGATATTTTGTAGAATGTCCCTGAATGTGACTTTGAGGTTTTGCAGTGATCCTCCTGCTGTTGCAGGTTCGAGGGGAGACACCGTCTCCGGTGCTGTCTCTGGGCAACTCCACTGTCGAGATGGTGGGAGGGAGGGTATTGACAAACGTTATTGGGAATTCCTCTACGAAGATTGCCCCCGCTTTTTCTCTAAGTATGGAATATTTTCTAGCTAAGAAGGTCTCTATACTGCTTGGTGCATAAAGTCAGTGAAACCTCCTCTATCTGTGTATGTAGAAAAAGTTAGAAGAGCTTAGCTCTGCGATGTGGCCGAACATGCTCCTTCTCACAGGGCGGGCTCCCGTGGGCACGCCCCCTCCCGCACGGTCTCCGCCGCGCCCGAGGACACGGACACGACGTTCAGATGCCGTCTTTCGGACAGAAAAGACACATTGGCATCTCTTGGAGAGAACGTGACTGATCACAGTATTTTCAGTGGATTTCTCTCTGTCTCTCTCTCTCTCTCTCATTTAAGCACAGGAAAGTCCTTTTTCCATGCAGTAATGCTTGTTTTAATTTGCGATCCTGGCCCTGAAACGCAGCAAGCTTCTCCCGTTTCCGGCTCCCTCCTGGCCCGTCAAGTTCTGCTGCTGGAATGTCAGCCCGAGATGAAAGTAAGGTTATTGGGATTTTACTTCACAGCTCAAGGGTTTTCCTAAACGTTCACATTTCGCTGGGAGGTTGACACAGCCGCACAACCTCCCGGCCAAGTGGGGCTTCGCGCACAGCGTTCTCCGGGAGGTGTAAATGAAGCAGGAGTGTTAAAAACGCGGGCCCTGGTCCGGGTGATATTTTAAACAATTGCAGATGGTGTGGGGCCGGCTGTAACTGACAGCAGTATCACCCTGGAAAGGCCCTTGACAGGCTTCCCCGTGCAATGATTAATTACCGCGAGCTGTCTCTGGGCATTCCGATTTCCTCCCGCGCAGCGCGCAGCTCGAGTCCGACCTGCAGCTCTTATTACACGGCACAGCACAGGAAATGTCTTCTCACTGCCCTACCCAAGGACCACTCACGGCCCGGAGAGTTGCTCAAGCAGGTCTCCCTCTGACAGGTTGGATCTGGGGAGGATGGTCCGGGGGCCCCGGAGGGGCTGCGGACGACGGGGCGCCCTCTTCTCTGCACTTCTCCATGGAGAGTGACTTAGCACTTCAGACGCCAGTGGCTGTCACCGAGACGGGCCCTACCCTGAGCAGAGGAGCTGCCCACACAGGGCCGGCTTCGAGAACACGGGGTCATCTCTCCATCTAGCGGTTTCCGCCTGGCCCCATGGCCCTGGCGTGGAGCAGGGACCACTCGGTGGCCGCGGACTCGTGGCAGGAGCCTGGGGAGACGTTGCTTCCCCTCCGAAACCAACTGGCAATTTCTCCCCTTTGCCACGAGGCCTCAGCACCTCAGCACCAGGCAGCGCCAGGTCAGGGGTCCCAGCAGGGTCCCCGCGAGTCGCGGCTGGACGTCAACGGCCATGGGCGAATGGGGGACCAGCCTGCTTCTCTGTCTGGTGGAAGTCACCGTGACGCTCTTTACAGCTCCGTGAACAGAGCGCTCGGACAAGTGCAGCTTCCCAGGCAAGTTGCTTTGCTTCCATTAGCGTTCACAGTCTTACGAACACTTACAAAGTATCCAGATCCCCCGCGCCTGGACTCTGTGGGAAGTCGTGGTCCCAAGGGGACTGTGACGCTGTCAGCCAGCATGCCAGACCAGAGGCCACCTGAGGCATGGGGAAGCCCACTGAGAACGGCGCCGGGCTAGCAGGAGCACTGGGAACACGGCCTGGGAAGGACATGGCTGACTTGCAGAACGTGCAGACTGGGAACAGCCAACAAACCACCTTTGCTGTCTGTGCTGTCTGTGCTGTCTACCGCTGACCGCCAGGCCAGTGGAAGCAAAGTGGGAAAGAGGCAAAGCTTATGTCTGCACCTGGCTCAGGGCTGAGGGTCTCACGTGTCGGGGTCTCTCTCCTACCTCCTCCCTTCTGGACTGGGTCCCACACTGTCCCCTCGTCTCCCCCTGATATGCCCCTGTGGTGTTCCCTGCTTTGTTCTGCGGCCCGGTGCTGGGTTCCTTCGTGTAGCGGAGCGCGAGCAAAATGCCCGACTCTGGCGGGCCAGGCGCCCTGGGACACCCACTCTGGTGCACTGTCCGGGCTCCGTGGGACGGAGCTTTAGTTCTGTGTTGGGGTCCAGAGCCAAGTTGCACACGGTCTACTCTAACCACCACATTTGTAGGACAGAGCGCCTCGAGCAGGTGCCCACAGGTTGGGACCTGGTGGGCGGCCAGCCTAGAGATGGGTGGTAAGCTCTCTCACCCCGGGGCAAGCCACGGAGAAGAGCACAGAGGCCGAGCAAGGGCAGCAGCCCAAGTCGGCCTCTCCCAGCACCACCAGCCTCTGCAGAGTGCCGCCACCCAGGCCGAGTGAAAACTCCGTCCCAGGACCGCGAACCCAGGGCCGTCCGTGGAGGGTGGTCAGTAGGACAGCAGACCCATATCCAGGACAGAAGATTGAGGAAGGTCCCGACTGATGGGGAGGGCGCCCAATCCTATCAGATCGGTGCCCCCACAGATTAATAAAGATGATCAGCCAGAGAGACGTGGGCACCCGAATAACCAAAAACATGAGAACAAAGACATTCCATTGCACTTATCAGGGAAATACAAATTACAGTAATTTCCAAATATGCAAATCTGCTGAGCCGTGTGGTGGCAGGGAACTGTAGAAGTATGGGGCGGGAAAGTCGGGTCCGGACCACCACGTGGTCGGCTCCCCCAGGGGAGGTGCGAGGGGCTGAGGGCACAGAGGCCCTGCCGGAGCCCGCCCAGGACAGTCGGGGGCCCCGCGCCCGCTCTGTCTCTGAGCGAGGACTTGGGCTCATCCACGGGGTTTGAGCGATAATGCAAGATGACAGCGACACACAGTCCACGGTGGCGGCCAGTGGACACAGCCTCCCTCCGTCTAGACTGCTTCAGACACTGGGGAGTCTACACTTTTATTATTTTGAGGAAACGCACTCCATCGTGAAGAAAGTCTTTTTTGATCAAATTCTAACGTCAAACTCTCCATGGCTCTTTGGTTTCGAACAGCGAGAGTCCTGTTTCCTTTCGCTGACAATTAGCATGCAGACTTTCACGTCAGGGTCCCCAGCGTCCCCGGGCAGCGGCCGGACGCCACCGCGGGCAGGAAACGTAAGGCTCTGGGCCTGCCGGAGCCCGGGGCCCGGCCCTGCCTGGGCGGCGCGGCTGCGACTCCTCCCGGCCACCTCCCGCCTCAGAGACGCACCTCTGTCCCCGACCCCTCTCTGGGACGAAGGTCATGTCTGGCCCGCGGGGCCACCCCATCAGGAAGCTGACAGGAATGCCCGCCCCCTGGGCCTCTGGCAAGAAGCATTCCACAGCCCTGGAAAGAAAACAGGCATTTTCTTGGCCCGTCTCCTGTACTTCACCACGCAGGATGACCGGATTTGACCGAATCTTGTGATTTTCATCTGGTTTTTGCAGCTTCGTTTTATTGTCCTTACGTGAGGTGGGGAAAGGAAACTCACGCTAATGGGTTGCAGATTGCAGTCCCCTGTCCCCTTCCTCGGCCCCGCATGTGGGAGGAGACAGCTCCGGCCGCTGGCACGTGCGCGTGAGGGAAGCCGGCTTGCACACTCAGGGACGCTACCTGGACACGTGAGACATGACAGTCCCGAGACAGCTCAGAAACCCCGTCCGGGGCTCCTTTGTCCACACGTGTCCCTTCCGTTCCCAGTGCTCCGTGGTGTTGGGACAACGGCCTAGGTGACCAGATGCTCCCAGCGAGATTTTCAGGACCTAAAGGAACTCACACTTGCATGAGCTGGAAAGGCCTGGCGGACGCAGGGCACTGAGCAGAGCTGGGGAGAAGGAATGAGTAAGGCACACGGCAGCCCCAAGGCAAGCGCCCTCGCTGCACAGCAGACGTTCTGACAGGAAAGTAAGCAAAGCTCCTATGCAGACAGTCCACCAGGAGGAGGTCAGCTTCAGCGGGACACGTGAGGGATGGGCTGCCCACTAGCAACCAAAGTTCATTTTCCGTCCGTTGGAAAGGAGATAGCATTTTCCGCCTAGTGGTTCCGTGAAGATTCAAGCGACGATCTCACCTGTTCTGCTGAAGCGTTTGCTCACCTCGGGGAGCGCGAGAGCTGGTGGACGCTCTCGGAGAGAAATTTGGCAACATTTCTCCAAAGCTTTAAAATGTGCCTCCCCACCAATGACTCCATTTCTAGTAATTCCCCCGAAATCACTGGACAGGTGTGCAAAGGATCTTACTTTAAGAGAGTCATGTCAGCGATGTTTGTAAGAGTAACAAGGCAGAAACAACTCGGCCATCCAGAAATACGTTCTGGGTAAATAAGGTGTGCGCGGATTCTAACGGAATTCATGCCTTCAGATACAAAGATCTTTACTTTTGGACATGGAGAAGCGTTCTTAGTTTATTGCTACATCAAAAGTTGCAAAGTAGTACTATCTCATTTTAATAAAATTTGTGATTATAGGGAGAAGCAAAACAAAAATTCTGAAGGAAACGTGGTGTGATTCAGGGCTTTACATAGATTTTCTGTGGGATATTTCTTTTTTATATAGGTTTCTGTGTTTGCTGACGTTTTTCATGTGTAATGGATATTAATTACTTTCATAATAAGGAAGAATCTTTACTTCAGTCTTACAAAACACGGGCTGCCTATCCGTAGCTGATGAGGCCTCGGCAATGACCAGCAGCTCTAACCCCTGCTCACCACAGCCCCTACCTGCGTTCCCAGAGAGCCGTTCACCGTGAGGCCCCGGCGGCTCCTTTCCTTCTGAAGCATCCGGGCTCTTTGCGCTCCCGATGCGTCACGCGACCTCGACCCCGAGCAGTGAGTTACCGACACAAACATTGTTTACTTTGTTCTGCAAGGTGGGATGTGGAACGTATTTTATCTTTCTTTTAACGGGTGATAATACATTCCACTTTATGGTAATAGATCCTTTTTGAGTGGTCCATTCTCAAAAAGCCACAAAATGTTTCTATAAATATCCGAAATTCCTCATTTCCCTTTCAAAACTTTTCTTCATAAATGTTTTCAATCACGAGTCTTTTTAAGCTTTGTGAGGCCGGCCTGCGTAAGATGTCACCTGACTCATACACTAGCCTCATTTACCCTTGTGAATTATGTTTTCTAAGAAACACACAGGGGGACAATGTCCAAGTGTTACTGACTTTAACAAATCAAAGTTTCGTCTTTCGCCAATGTTTGAAATGTCCTCCCTGTGTCTCCGGACCCAGGCTGGGATCCCGTGCCGCACTCAGTGTTCACACCTGCTGTGGGTGGAGCTGTGCCCCTTCCCATCTGACGGGTTGAAATCCTAATTCCCAGCCCGTCCAAATGCAACCGTGTTTGGAGACAGAGTCTTTACGGAGGTCATCATGTTGCAGTGAGGCCATCGGGAGATCCCTGGGCCGGCCGGATGTGGTGTGTCAGAACAGGAACCGAGAACAGAGGAAGGGACCCCAGACGTGTGCGCAGCGGGGGAGGACCCCACGGGGCCCCACGGGAAGGCGGCCATCGGTGCGCCCCAGAGACAGGCCTGGAGAAACCCAGCCTGCCCACCTGCATCCTGGGCTTCTGGCCTCTAGGACTCGGAGAAAATAAATGTCTGTTGTCGAAGCCCCCGGCTTGAGGTACTTTGTTCTGGCAGCTGGAGCAGAAAATAGGCTTACCTTTCACGTTCTCGACGTGTCCAAAGTGTCCCAGTTAATTATTTGTGGAATAAATTGGGTTTGTTCTCAGGCTTAGAATGATATTGGGAACTTCTGGCAAGAGTCCCTGAGAAAGAAGCCTGTGTCGTCCCCAGGGTGTCCCGGTGACGACCTCGTGGTCCTAGCTCCTCCCCGCCGACATGTCTGCCCGGCCCCCTGGCTTCTGCGGGTGGCAGGGCTCCCCAAACCCTCCGCTGTGACACCTGCGTGACAGCTCTGTCAGGTGCTCGTGGCGGCAGAAGCCCGCGACAGGTGAGCAGGGCTCTCAGAACTGTCCGTGTGACTTTTCTTAAGTCTAATATGGGCCAAAACAAGTAAAAACCAAAACAGAACAGTAGAACTCTACTTATCAGAGAGCTCATGGACATTTCCTGAAAAAAATGGATGACTCTCTCAAAAGTGCTTGTCAACACAGACATCTCCAAATCCAGGCAGTAAGACGGATGGAGGGACGGCATGGGGGGGGCGCATTCTAGAACAGGGGACGGGCCGGCAAGCAAGCCCTTGAAGAGAGCGACACCGACAGGGGCGCCCGAAGCGGTTTAGAAGATTGGTCTTCCCTCCTCTGGGTCTGGGGACCTGAGACCGAGCAGCCTCCACCTGGACGAGGACCCTGTCGGGTTGAGGACCTGGGGACAGTCGGTCCAAGTGCTGGGTTGCGGGCCGGTGTGTGAGGCCTCCGAGGAAGTCCAGCCCCTGCGGCGGGACTCAGGCCCCCCGGCTCTTCAAGCACCACAAACAGAAGGCAGAACCAAGGGTCCGGCTAACCTGAACTCTGCGGGAGAGGAGCCTGCCGGAAGCTGGCCGCAGGAGAGGTCTCCGTCCGGGCTGAGACCCAGAGAGGGAACAAAAAGGGTTATCACCTCCCCAAATCTCACCTCCCTCCATCGAGGGGCTCTGGCTGCCACAGCTTTGGAGGAGGCCGGTGGGGGCTGGCGCTGCCAGAAGGACCCGAGACTGTCAGAGCGACCAGAAGAGCGAGCTGGCCTTGCAGGGGACAGGTTCCAGCCCCGACAAAGGTGACCCTCTGGTCTCCATCCCACTCACCACCAGGATTTAGCATTTGACTAAATCCTAGATTGCCTTTGAGAGTCAGAGGCCCCAAGGCTCCAAGAAGAGGTCCGGTCCTGTCTGCATCGGTGCCTGGAGACTGGGCTTCCTCACAACAGCGAACGCACTGTCCCTGCCGCGGGGATCCGTCAGTTTGGAGTTTTGTTTAACTACTTTGTTATTCAATTATTTTCTTTGCTTTTCTAATGAAGGAGGTAAGAAGTCCCTATCTCCCCGCTGGTCTTGGCCATAGAAAGGCATGAGATATCGATGGGGAGCTGGGGTCTGAGGAAGAGGACAGAGACAGCAGTGGTCCCCGGCCAAGCGGAGCAGGGCGCGCTGTTGACTCGGCGGAGGGGGGGCCGCAGGCCCTGTGCTCTCCGAGCCCTCGCGTTGTCAGCTTTGACTTAGAGAATTCTCGATTTAATCATTTACGATACTCCCCGTGACGACCCACGGCCAAAGCTGTCCTCACAACCCAGGGACCGTGAGACTACGCACAAGCCTGATGTCAGAGACCCCAACCATGTGGGGGCAGAGAGCAAAGTATTTTCAAAGAGGCTTCATTCAGCACCGGCCAGAACGCCTTTGACATTCCCCCTTCGGGTACCCCGCTTCTCCCGGTCCCCAGATACCCCAGGTCTCGACTGGACAATAGGCCCACTTTGGCTAGAGTTAAGAACAGGACTGGTCCTATCTTTCTCATTTATAAGAGCCAGAAAGATAAAAAAAATGATCAAAAAGCAAATAAAAACTGTGTCATAGTATCAGTTAGGGAAGGGACAGGAAGTACAACATGTGCAGGTTATAAAAGGTATTATTTGATTTGAAGTTTTCCTGACAAAACTCAACCCACAGAATTTCAGGCTATTCGTTGCCTCCCACATCCCGGGAAATTTGATTTCCTGGAGATTAGGCAGAAAGTGAGACCGGGTTCTAAACATGGACTCAAACAGTGACATCATATGTTGTCTTAAATGTTCAGCCCTCTTTCAAATCACATTTTTAAATATTGCAATGTAATATTGAGTTAATTTTCACGGATTCCAAGCCTGGGGTGATAGACATACAGACAATATGGCGGCTCTTCAGAAGCATTGGCGGCATATTGAGACCAATGGAACCGTAGAAGCAGAGTGACGCGGGGGCCACTTGTTCCCCACAATGACATCGTGGCAGCTGACATTTTTCAGCACTTCCTCCCTATTAGGCGCGTTGCTAGATGACCTTTATATACAAGGTCGTCACCTTCAGTCTTTACAGTGACACTGAACCTTATCGTTTCAACCTGCAGACTCCGCCTTTTAGAGACAGCTGACGTGGGGCAACATCTCCCCCGGGTGTTTCCCCCAGGGCGGGAGCCTCCTGTCCCTTCTCCCCACCCCGACTCCTCACCCTGGAGGGCGGAGTAACCGGCGGGTGGGTCTGGGACCGGCCGACTGTGCCTGGCCCTGCTCTCCTTCCCCCTCCTTCCCGAACTGCAGAGCGACCGGGCGTTTCGTCTCTTTGCACCTGTTCTGGAAACTGAACCACACGCGAGGCACATGGCGAATTTGTCTATTTTTAGGACGAAGCCTTGGTAAACCCCTTTGGTTGCTGATCTGAGGTCCCTTGTCTCATCACCTTCATCAGAAATAGAAGCATTCCCTTTCTTCTCTCTTAAATGGTTTTGAGAATGGGAGGGAAAAGTGGGTGCCCATGCACTGACCTATTACAATTCCAACAGACGGCTGTCCCACGAGAGAGGGGAGTATTGGGGCGGCAGCAACCCACACAGGACAGTGCACTCACCTCCCAGAAAGGCCAGAGTACCGAGGGTGCAGAGCCGATGTCACCTATCCCTGGTTCCCTGATTACATCTCTCAAGAAGGCTCCAGGAATCTGATTCAATTACCCTGACCATCTTTGTTCCTGAATATCTTGTTCTTTTTCATAGATTCCAAAGTCTGGGTGAGTTTCGAGTAACCTATTAGATTGTCTTCCTTCAGTTGGACCAGCAACTGATGTGGCCCCAGATCAGACTAGCAGATACGTTTGTGGAGACCTCAGGCAACGCGTGCCCTAGCTTTCCCCATAATCTCTCCCAGGGTCTCCCCCTGAGTCCACAGAATAGGAAAACCACGGGGCCTTGCAATTTCCCCGGCAGGTGTCCACGTATTTGTCTCCAGACCCCATCCTGCAACCTTCTGGTTGTCACAGCTTTGCCATAAGCATGAAGAAACCCAATGCTGTGTCTTGGTCACCAACCAATTCAATGCCCAACCAAGTTTGCCATTCCGAGGAAAAACCTTTATTCGGGGCTGTCATGTCCCATCCAGCCCCCATCAGACTCGCCTCTCCTGTGCCCCGTTCAGATCATGATGCTTATGGGCTCTTGTCAGTTGTTAAACTTTACCTGTGGGTGGGGAGTGGTGGTGAGCATGCTATTTGTCCCGGTCTTCAGTGAGCACACGCATCTGAGGTGAGGGCACGTCCACCCAGCCCGGTCTTGGTAGGTCCTCGGCAATCTTGACATTGTCTCATCAAGAAAGCCTACAAGATTATGTTATTCTGAGAAAGCAATTGTGCCCCCCACCGAGTGAGCAGTGCCAATGCTACCTCCATATCGTAGTGCAGCGAGTGAATGCACCTGCCCCTCGTTCCCAGAGTGGGCTTCTCGTCAGCCTTCTCGTCAGGCCCCAGAGCAGCGCTCGGTCTGAGCTGCGGAAGGAGGCCTTGAACTCCTGCTCATACCTCCGTCTCTGATCCCCACAGAGTTCTGCCCCCTGCCCCCTGCAACTTGCATTTCTGGGTTCTGTTTGGTTTGTGGGTTTGTGTGGGGCACAATCATGACATGAAGACACAATGGTTAAGCCTGGGCCAGTGGGGAGTTATTTTGTATTTTAAATCCTTTGCTTGGCTGGTATCACCATAAGATCTAGTCTGCCTTCTACAGCGATCCTGTCAAGCCCACATCGTGTTCTTTCTCAGCTTTAACACCCCGTTAGAGATTCAACTACCTTCCAGTTTCCAATCTGTGTTCAGCTCGCTTGCCAAGGAGAGGCATCTGGTAGACCATGCATCTCCAGGGCTTGTAACGGAACACCCTCACAGTTGCTGTTCATCTGATTCTCATCATACATAAAATGTACATAAAACACTTTCCTGTGAAAACTTGGTCTTTCTCAGCCCCTCCTACTTAGGAAAGGATTTTCAAAATTATCTGTAATGGAAATCTTCCAAGGAGTGCGTGTCTTTTCTTATTTCCTGTCATCAATGGAACAAGTATCTTTCCCTTACAAGGAATTCCCCAGTGCGGGTAGTGTTCAGGGACCCAAAGTCCCTCCCACAAAGGGAGGCAACAGGGGTGTCTTTCTTCCGCCTGCCTCCTGGAAGTCAGACTTATGGCATGTGACCCGCCCACCCAAGAGCTTGCATTTTTAAGGGAGACCTCAACATCTGCTTGGCACTTTGGGGCTTCTCCACTGGGACTACGGGAAGGCCAGCGTCTTCATTTCCTGTCCGTACTCCTGCTTCTTGTTCCCTCGGCCTGCTCATGTTTCTCTCCGGTCTGCCACTGACCCTGGGCCACCCATCTCCTCCTTCTGCACTCCTTCCTTGCCTAAGCTGGGAGGACTGACCACAAACCCTGGGTGAGAGACACATGACACACTGCAGTAAGTGGAATACCGATCTGGGTCTCTATCTCCTATGACCCCATACCTCACCACATGGCATGGGGTTACCTGGAGTGGGGAAGCCCATTAGTCAAAACAGACCATACCTCTGCAAATCTAATCGCAAATATGATATAAAACCAACATGATAGACTTTATAGAACTGGCCACGTCACATTTCTCATGTTTATTGTTGCCTATGAAGGCCTATGTTAACAAACAAAAAGTTCTATTGGAAATTTTTACATTATTTTCCATAAATGTCTACTTGAATGTTGTTTCTTTTATCTTAAAGTGGGACAGAAATGTTCATCTTGAACAACATTATCATCGTATTCCAGGGACATCCCATGCCTTCTCCTTTGGTGGCTTCGTATCACCAAATTCGATATATAACATTCTCGGATGTTTCTACTTAGAACCTTCAGAAAATTTTCCCTACATTTTGTATGAATGTCGTGCTGACTTTTGTCTTAAAATTGTTTTAAAGTCTTCTCAATTTGCAATGATCCTGGACACGAATTAGTATTACTGGGAAGCTGTTCACCACCTGCTATTTTTCTCATCCAATGAGATGCTGATTCCTTATGCCTCCTGCCTGAGCCTTACAATGTCCTTCCTCTTTTGAGGTCAGGACCAGTAGCCCCTTGTCTGCAGGAGACAGGGCATTTCAGGTCCCGGCTCCAAGCCCCCTGTCAGACGGGATGACTGCTGCATTCCAGAGTCCGACCCCAGGCCTGCTGCAGAACATTCAGATGCCGTGACAGGAGCTCAGTTTCAAGCGACCTGCCCACAGGAACTTGGAGTAGGTTTCCTGGTCGTGTCTTTCTTCATGGAGGCCCCTGCGGGAGCCTGCTACAAATGATCCCATCAAACTCTTAGGTGCTGGGAGTTCCAGACTAAAGACTCCCTGGTTGTAAGGAAAATACACATGATTAACCTCAAGCTCTCGTGCTGCTAGTAAATGTTCAGAGAGGCAGAGAGGTAGCCTGACGATGGCAAAAAGCAGCCAAGGTTCGGGGAAATACAAACCAAACCCACATGAGATGCCACCTCACACTGATCAGAACGGCTCAAACGAACAAGTCAGGAAATGACAGATGCTGGCGAGGATGCGGAGAAAGGGGAGCCTCCTGCACTGCTGGTGGGAATGCAAGCTGGTGCAGCCACTCTGGAAAACAGCGTGGAGGTTCCTCAAAAAGTTGGAACTAGAGCTACCCTACGACCCAGCAACTACATTACTAGGAATTACTAGGAATTCTCCATTGTAGTGAAAAGAAGGAACACATGTTCATAGCAGCAATGTCCACAATAGCCACACTATGGAAAGAGCCCAGATGTCCATCCACAGATGATGGATAAAGAAGATGTGGTCCATATCTACAATGGAATACTACTCGGCCATCAAAAAGAATGGAATCTTGCCATTTGCAACAAGGTGGATGGAACTAGAGGGTATCACGCTGATCAAAATAAGTCCATCAGAGAATAATAGATACCACACAATTTCACTCCCCTGTGAAATTTAAGAAACAAAACATGAACATAAGAGCAGGAAGGAAAAATAAGATGAGGTAAAAACAGAGAGGGAGACAAACCATAAGAGGCTTTTAACTCTAGGAAACAAACTGAGGGCTGCTGAAGGAGAAGTGGGTGGGGGTGGTGCTACCGGCTGACGGGCTGTCGTGAGGACCGGGTGTTGTATGCAACTGATGAATCACGCAAGTCGACCCCTACAACTAGTCATACATTATATGTTAGCTAAATTGAATTCAAATTTAAAAAAAAAAAAAAAAAAAAAAAGGAAGAAAGCAGCCAAGTGTCCTTCTAGTCCGCGGATGTCATTTCCTGATCACATGGTACATTCCAGGGCTGTGTCTGATTTTCAAGTCTCAGAGAACATGCTGAGAGGGCCTATGCTTTTAACGTTCTGTGTATTTATATGGAAAATTAATTGCTAAATTTACCTGGAAACCAAATAGTTGGCAAGTGGGTGAATGTGGGCAACATGTTCTAGAACGTCCGTGGGAGGTCATCACCGACGTCCGTCCTCGAGACCCGGGTGGGAGGTTATCCCCGGCTCTCACTGCTGTCCTCATACGATGACGCCCCCACAGCAGTCCACTGGCACGTCTAAGAAAGGGCACCGTCCCATAGGGTTTCCCGTAGGGGCTGACAGGAGCCCCAAACTCACCCTTTCATTGGGAATCACTGAATTATAATCGCTCCCCCTTCTGTGAATCGGGGCATCACATCAAACCATGGAATGTCTGTCTGAGGTCCCAAAGGCACCCATGATGGACTAGTTCTGAAAGGCAAATGGAGCATGAAATGTGAACAGTGGTTCATCGTGGGCTACCACTGACGACCGGTGACCCTCCTGAAAGAACAATTGTCCTCGAACCAACGCATTGCTAGCCAGACAGTAAGGATGGACCCGCTCAGGGCTCCAGTCAGTCTGCAGACTCTGCCCAGCCTGGACCACGACCGAAAGACCCGTCCCTAAAGGGCAGGTCGGGCAACTGCAAATCTCTGTCTCCTCAAATTGCATCCGCAAGTCCCCCGGCGCATCTCAGAGGGGTTGCATCCAAGGTGTGCTCTTACTCTCTGCCGTTAACTACGGCACCTTCATGACCTCCACCTCCACTGAATTTCCTACCTGCTGGGCTCTGGCTCCCCACTCACCCCCAGTCCTGGGAGGCACCTGGAGCTCTCCCCTCCCATCGTCATTGACAGGAAAACAAGCAGGGGTGAGGTCTAGCGGTAGGGTCCGCTGTGCAGTGGATGCCCTCCCTTAGAGGTGCTGTAAGGGTTGGATGAGAAAAGACATCTAGTGTGCTTAGCCTGGACCCCACCACAGCAGAAAGACAAAGAAACTGAGGTCCAACAGCCCTGGGATGCTGAGCCGCAGAGAGATTGTAACGGTGGAGCGAGGCAGGGAATGAACCCAGATTCTGTGGGTTACTGTGGCCGTGGCTTCTCAGAGCTGGAGGGCTTGGAAACCTTCTGGCCCAAACTGCTTTTTATCCCAGTTGAGGAACCAGCCATCTACAAGATGAGGGAATTCTCCAGAACTGCCTGAGACCTGCAGAAAGTTGGCTTGGAGCTGGGGCTGCGACTCAGCTCTCTTGACGGTTCCCGTCTCAAGCGGGCTGCAGGAGCTGCTGTGGCACTGAGCTCCACAGTGACCCGGGTCATGTGCCGTCGGGGGCGAGGGGAGAACACAGTTTCGACGCAGCGCACTGGGTCCCAGGACGCATGGTAAATCCTGAGTGCGGCCTCTGCTGACCGTGCGCGGCCCACAGGGTTCGGTCCCACTGCCTCCCTGTGCGCAGCAGCCTTTCCCATCACCGCACCCTCGGAGTCACAGAAGAAAACACATTCACGCGCTCGCCGACTCACTGAGGGTTTTGTGTGGCTGTGCCTGGAGAGGATCCGAGCTCGGTGTCTCTGGGGCTCTGAGCTCTGGCCGGCAACAAGGGCCTCTTTCCCTGCACTCTCACGCAGCCTCTCCCTGACCTTCCCCAGGTGGGCGGTGACAGATGAGATCCTCTAGATTTAGTATGGATGGAGTCAGGGGAGGTGACGGTTGTGACCAGGGAGCTGTCTCAGCTTACCTGCGTCCTGCCATCGGAAGACAGAAGGCTGCCTCCATTTCTCTGAATCACCTGGAAAAACCCCAGGGGCATCACCCAAAGGACATTCACCAAGATTCCTGAATTCTGGTGAGTTTAGTTCTGAATTCTGGGCTTCAGAACTTGCTTCCCCAAAATATGGTGCCTTCGCATATCGAGCACCCTGAGCAGAGAGACTCCGAGAGCACGGACGCACAGGAAGGTCTGTCCACCCTTTCCCTGCCCTTCTGCCCTGAAGTAGGGGGCATGGCCCTCGTGGGACCTGCCCTTGAAGGTCCTTCCCTCCAGAATGGAGGGACCCAAGAGAGAAATCTGGTCACACAGACCTTGCTAAGTTCCCCCAGTTTGTTTCTCTTCGCTCAGATCCTCCTTGTCCCGTCACGTTTTTCCATGGTTGTTCTTCCTCATCAGACCTAGCGTGGAAAAGCTCAGGTCTGACTGTTTCTCGGGTCTTCCTGTTCTTAGGAAGGCTCTCATCCATCTGAAATAATTTATGTTAGATAAATCTGTGTGCTTCTCTTCCATTCATCTGCCTTTGTTGGTTGCATTTGCAGACCCAGCCAGGAACCCTAAGAAGGTCAAAAGAAACTTCTTCCTGTCCCCCAGGGTCAGTAACAGCAATTTGCCTTGACTGGGGGAGCCACGATCACTGCCTGCTGGAATTTCTTAAATATAAAGAAACAGGGGGCTCTTGGGTGACTCAGTTGGTTAAGCATTTGCCTTCGGCTCAGGTCATGATCCCGGGGCCCTGGATGGAGCCCCCCATGGAGCTCCCTGCTCAGCGGGGAGCCTGCTTCTCCCTCTCCCTCTCTTTGCCTCTCTGCCTACTTACGCTCTCTCCCTCTGTCAAATAAATATAATCTTAATCTTTTTTAAATAAAGAAATATATATTCAAAAAAAGTCTTGTCAATCAACATTTTATCACCAACAATCTAATAAGTAAGAAAAAAGTCAGATTTACAGAAATCTGCCCCCGGCAGCCTGTGTTCCAAACTGCTACCTGGCCAGGCTGTCCCACGGCCGGCCTCCCTTTGTTGGAGGGCCTGGTGGGAGCCCTGGCAGCGGGTGCAGGAGAACGGGCTTGTGGGGGCCAAGGGAGACATAAGGGGGCAGCAGGGACTGTGCCGAAGTGCAGAGAACCAGCCCACACAACCACACAGTGCACACCTCCTGCGGGTCCTGCTTCTCAGAGAGGGACCCCGTGGTGACTCTGACTCTCACCAAGCAAGCCGGGAATCCATATTTCAGTTTTAAAACTTCACATTTTAAAAAAAGCATATATCGTAGCTACTCAATTTTTGAAACACGACGTGACTTCCAGCTGCCAGTCTGAGACTCATGATTTGAGCCTGAAATAGCCTAACGTGGACCTGACATGATTCAGGATCATTATTCATGAGCCTGAAATAGCCGTCCCCGTCAAAAATCCCTCTAAACTTAAAAAAATGCTCAAAGGGAATTCTGCCCTGTGTTTGGAAAGCACTGCAAGGAACTCCTTGTTTTGTGATGAATGCAAAGACCCCCTCGGTCACCATCTGACGACCATCCATGATGGGGCTCCATTGCTGGGACCCACAGTCCTCTGGCTGCTTTCACCGAAGCTGGAATGACACCTGAGCCTGCAGACCAGTCCTGCCACCAGGGCTGGAGGGAAAGTCTGTGTTTTAGGACAAGGGGAATGAAAGGGACTTCAGCAATAAAGGTTAAGAACAAACAAATTCCTGCCTGTTTATGAGTCCGCCAAGGGTTTGGGGTAGTGATGGGTTCAGAGGCCTGTTCTCCAAGGCCTCCTTCCTTGAGGAAGACCGGTCCTGCGGTTTCCGTGCCCTGCGTCTTGGAGGTCACCCCGCCCCTGGGCGCCCGCCTCCTTCCCCGTCCTCCTTAAGGCGCCTCGAACAGCACGAAGACTGTCCGCAAGCAAAAGCTGCCACGGAGATACCCGGCACGGTGGGGTGGGCCCCTGCTTCCACAGACACATCACACAGCTTCAGTGACTCACCACTGCAGCCTCCTGCCTGAAGCAGCTGCAAAGAGGCTGGGAACACTCCGGAACAGGAGGCGGGAAAGAGCACAGGAAGTCGCACGCTGGCGTGCGTCAGCTTCGGGGACCGGCGGCAGAGGAGAGCCACGCCAGAACACTGGGGACAATGGGAGGCCATGGAGAGGAGCAGCCGGGTGGGGAGGGGCTGGGGGGGCAGAGCGCTGGCGTAGCTGTTCTGGTGTTCACCAGGGAGTGCACAGTGATGATCTCTTCCTGCAGAAACATGAGCCAACCAGGGGACCTGGGGATGCACAGAGAGGACCTGAGCCTGGATTGAGGTGGTGGTCTGGACACGTGTTTATGCAACCTTCTGTAGTCAGGGTTGGGGATGCCTTTCTGGTCACAGTCACCGTAGGTTTGAGGACACAGCCATGGCAGTATGTGGCTGCCACAGGAAAGGATTGTAAATGCATAATTAATTTCAACTTTCTCCTAAAATGTGTTAGAACTCTTGCAATAGGCCTCCAAGGATAACAGGTTCCAGGGTCATTTGTGTTTCCATGACCGTGGTTTTCTTAGCCCAGACTCCCCAGAATATAAAGAATATAAAGGCTCAACCTTGGGCAAGCAGCTCGGGGAGTGTGGGCACAGGGCTGTGTCCAGAAAGGGGAGCAGGTGGAGAGGTCGGGAGGGAGGGAAGATCTCCGAGCTGGCCCCTGCCTCACAAGGGAGAGCCCACTGCCCCGTCCTGAGGAGCGTCTCCCGGCAGGTGGGCTAACACCACCAGGCAGAGTGCGGTCAGTGCCGGGGCTAAGGGAGAGGAATCCCGCTGTTGGGGTTCCTGGCTCCTGCTCTCACTGGTCGGCACTGCCTGGCCTTCCTCCCTCGGGGTGGTGGGTCCAGGACTGCTGGGACAGAGAGAGGCAGGTCCTAGATCTGCGGCTTTGCGGAGGAGTGGAGGATCTGTCCACACCTGTACCCTACGCACGTGCGTCTCCCGTCTACTCACTCTCCGTCTCTTCTGCGCTCCCAGCATCCGCGTGTCTCTCTCCGTCTACCTACTACCCACGTGCTCTTGTTTTACAGATCAGAAGCTGGCTGCGTGGCCAGCGAGACCCCACTCCGGGGACGGACGGAGCCCGGCTGGCAGCTGCTGTGTGTATCTGCTCCACGTGCTGCATCCGTAGGGATCGGCCTGGTCCTAAACTCGTCATGCAATAGAGAATTAAAGTGAAACAGACCGACCCTGTTTGCCATGTGGGCCTCGGTGTTTCTCCTCCGGCTCCAGGACGGGCACACTTGGGCAAACGGTCACTTCCAGCCTTGGCAGCCCCTGTAAAGAGCAAGGACTCCCTTCCCTGTCGGGGGCCCAACGGGGGCTGACTTTATTACATGTCACTAACGTATGGCTGTGCGTCCCCGGGCCCTGTCATGAATCACCCCTTCACACGTCTCCAGCACCTGGAAGGATGGTTTACGGCACAGAACACAATAATAATTCAGCCGCGTATTGACAACCCAAGCGATATATACTGACTCGCGTGAAGGGATATGAATATGGCTCAGCAGTATTTAAATAATGGGTCTCTCCACAGACGTACAAATCTAAGTGGACTAACCCATGTCTGTGTGACTGACAAGCACGTCATCCAGGCGCGGTGGCCTCAATTGGCCATAGAACTACTGACTCAGTGTTTTTAAATGGCGCGGGTCAGTGACAGCCATCGACGGAGTCAGCCAGCAGGGCCCGCCCCGGCCACTGGTCCCTGAAGCTCGGCTGCAGACAACCACAGTGACCGCTGCGTCTGGGTCTTTGAGTCCTTCTAGACAAGTGTACCGTAAGTCCTACAGCCTTGTCCACCCTGCGAGCTGAGTGATGATGCAAAAGTCAGAAACGAATCCAGCGGATCTGAAATTCTGAGCAATTTAGGAAAAGCCTAGTGTGTAACGAGAGTTTGGAAATAGGCTACGGCCGTGCCACCCTGAACCCGCCTGATCTCAGCTGGTCTCAGAAGCTAAGCAGGGCCTGGTCAGTCCTTGGATGGGAGAGTTTGGAAATAGATTTATCAGTACGCGTGAGGCGGTGATTTCTCCAGCAAACGTCCTCCACGCTCGCAGCCCTCCCAGGGAAGCCCCGGCAGGACAGGGGCGCGGGACCCCGTGGAGGGAGGGGCTGTGAGCTGGACCTGCTCTGCCACACTTCCGGTGATGCCCACAGTGAAGATTCCGTTTTCAAACTCAGCATATGACAGAGGAGATAGCATGCCACAGCCTGGAGAACAGGAGGGGTCACGCTATTTTTTAAAAAAGGTTTCATGTATACACCTATGACTTTGTAAAAAAAAGATACGATAATTTGTGCACTTGTTTCCTTTTCTTCTGTGTTTGTCCTCACTACCCACTCACTTCGGCCTCACTTCCCTCCCAAATCAGCCAAGGCTCATGCTCCCGGGCCGGCGCCGTGTCCCCTGATGATCAGTCTCCCTGTGTGGGCAGCCGCACACACACACACGTGCCCTCAGGACCCTGAGTTCACACATCACACACACTGGTCTCCTCTGTGTTCCGTATTTCAGCGTGTCTGGTGGACGTCGTCACCTGCCATCATTCAAGCTCAGTTTCTAATAGCAGCCCCCAGCCCCCAGCCCCCAGCGCCCCGCGGCGTGGACACCCTGTTCCAGCCGAGCCTTCCTCCTTACGTGTGGACACTCGCTGTGTCTCCGAAGCTGACCATCCACGCAACTCCGTGGTAACCACGTTGGTATTGAAATCCTTACACACTCACTTCCTCTGTTTCTACCGAGACTGCAGGGCTGGGGAGCTGCATTGGAGCCTGTGTTTCTAAAGTTAATGATGAGGCCAGAGAGCTTTCCAAAGGTCATGGAAATCAACCCCCTGACCTCCTGTCCTGCCTGCACTGGGCGTTTCCTGGTTTATTTGCTGGGTCTGGCCACGCAAGTAGCTGTAGAATGATGCTTAATCTTGGCTTCAATGTAGGGAGTACGAGTAGCCTTTCATGGGTGTGCTGGCTGTGCTGGTTGCTTCCCTGTGAACCACGTTTTATTTTCTTTGCCAGTTTTTCTATTGGTCATTGCCTTTTTATTTCTAAGAGGGTGTTTTTCATCTTTTCAAAACTGTGGGTAACACTCTTTCTGTCTTCTCCTTTGGGGGTACTTTCTCCCAGTCTGTAGACTAACCTTCGTAGCCATTGTTAGGCTGTTCTGTATTCTGGCTCTTCCCTCCGGGAGCGTGCTCAGACAGATAGCACCTCCCCCTCTCTTGAAGCTGGCCAGGTCGTCGTGACTTGCTTTGGCCAATGAAATGTGATAGGACGTGAGAAGTTTTAGCTTTAGCCTGAAGGGTTGAAGAATGTGGATGTTATTTGTCAAATTCTCTCCACTTTACAGGGAAATCACCAACATTCTGGACGGTGATGCACATGGCAGCCCCAGGCCGTAAGTGGTGGGCACACGGAGGAGAGGGCCACCTACCCCACGACCAGTAGCCGTGAGACAGACACGAAACCTGAGCCACTTGTACATTTGTTGTTTTCAAGCACAAAGATTTGGGTGCCATCAACTCAGTGTGTTATCTTTGTTTATCCTGTTGGTTAGCTCAAGAAAGAAGGAAAAAAGGAAGGGAAGAAGGAAAGAAGGAAGAAAGAGAAA
>NC_081568.1:1949737-2003874 GCF_022355385.1 Mustela nigripes
GCAGGATACATACATAGAGATGTGTGTGCAGGATACATACATAGAGAGGTGTGTGCAGGATACATACATAGAGAGGTGTGTGCAGGATACATACATAGAGATGTGTGTGCAGGATACATACATAGAGATGTGTGTGCAGGATACATACATAGAGATGTGTGTACAGGATACATACATAGAGATGTATACAGGATACATACATAGATATGTATACAGGATACATACATAGATATGTGTATACAGGATACATACATAGAAAGGACACATGTAGAGAAAGAGACATCTTAATGACTTTGAGACAAATTAGCACTTCATGACTATGCAATGATCAATTCCTGGAAAAGATGATCATCTTTTGGTGGTAAAATGTTTGGAAAACTCTTGCCTATGAAAATGTATAGAATGATAATTGTGTAGCTCGGGGAGAACAAGACGAAAAATGGAAATATTTTCATGTATCCTTGTGCTATTCTCTGTATTCAGAAATTATTAAAATAAAGAAATGATCTCTGAGAATGGGCCCATTTGCAGGAGTAAAAGGAAATTGAGTTAATAAAGATTAGGGTATGGATTAAGAAATAGAGGAGAGAAAAATGATAGATGAAGTCATCAAAATTAAGAATCAGTTCTTTGAAAGGTCAACAAAGTTGGCCAACCTTTGCTAGGCTGACTAAGAAAAAAAGAAGATTCAAATAACTAGAAACAGAAATTAAAGAGGGGACTTACAACTGAGTTTACAGAAACAAAGAGTTTTAAGGGATTATTATGAATAACTGTACCCAAACAAATTAGATAGCCTAGATGAAATGAATCAATTTCTAGAAATGCCCAACCTACAAAAAATGAATCATAAAGAGAAAAATTTGAATAACTTATAATTAACAAGGAGATCGAATTAATGCAGAACATCGCAACAAGGAAAGACCAGGACCAGCTGGCTTCACTGGTTAATTCAGCATTTACAGAATAATTCTCTACAAATTTTCCAAAAAAAACTGAAGAAGAGGGAACACTTCCAAGTGCATTCGGTGAGGTCAATGTTACACTAATAGCAGAACCAGACACAGACATATCAAGGAAAGAAAACTACAGACCAGTACCTCAGATGCACGCTGATGCAAAAATCCCCAATAAAATACTAGAAAACTGGATTTAACAGCATATTAAAGAGGTTACATACCATAGAGATAAAACGAAGACAGTCCTAGAGACATGGAGGTCAAGCGGAGCTTAGCTTTGAAGCAAAAGCATGACCACGAATCTGGTCACTATGCACCTTCTGGAAAGTTCTGAATGGACTAATGGACTTCAGAGTCACAGAATGACTGAGGGTGTGGCGGCCAGTAAATTTAATTGGAAGAAGGTAACAGGAGAAGTAACAAGAGCAGAGATTAAAGAGGTGGCTCTTCCGCCAAGCCTGGCGGTATTAGGCACCCCGAATGTCCTGAGGGATGAGGCCTTGAGAAGAGAAAGCACTGTGTCCAGACAGGAGCGCCGAGTGTGGCTCTTGGCACACAGAACTGACTGGAATCTGAACCAGCTGGATGGGGAATCCACCAAGTCTGTCAGACACTTCAGTTGTCAACAGAACCGCCTGTCTGCCCTGAGATTTACAACAGCTACTGACTGTCTGTGGCCAACGAGTGGGATGAGAAGACACTGCGCTTCTGAGAAAGTGAGGTCCCTGATACGGTCCAGGATGAGAGTGGAGAAGAAAACCTCTCCGAAAGAATGGAGCCAGGGACCCCAGCGGGGAAAACGTACAAGAAACGGTGACCATGGAGCAGAATCAGGAGCTTATCAAGGAAATTCCTGCACTTCCTGGCCAGAAAGCTCTCGGAATACCTATCTTCACAACCCCTGGCGTCCGTTGTTGGTTACCCGGCTGCCCTTCTTCCCCCTTCGTCCGGGAGGGGCTCCTTGTGACTGTCCCCTCCCCGCGGTGCTCCGCAGTGCTGTGCGTGGGGACGGATGAGGAGTGTGGCGACTCGCCGTCACCTCCTCCTTGCTGTCACTGACCCACAGGAATCCTCATGTTTGGCGTGATGTCAGGACCAGATTTAAGGATGAGGCTATGTTGTGTAGGAGGGAAAATAAATGAAGTATTTGGGGACCACAGGGGCCAAGCATGCAGTCTGTATCGCTACTTGCCGATATACTTCTCTCTCCGGTTGAGCTCATGGTAGGTTGTACATTCCTATCCTCTCTGAGCCGCGATCGGCGTACAGTTGGTTTGGTCATGGAAATGTGAGCAGAAGTCATCTCCATCACTTGGACATAGTCTCTAAAAGCCTTCAAGGGCCAATAAATGGTCTGCCATGTTTGCTTGCTTCCCTTGCGTAATGACCCGTGCTGTCCTTCGGAGAGAATACCTCCAGCATGCCACATGAACTTCTACTGAAAGTGAGAAATAATCTTTTGCTGCTTAAAACCACTGAGGGTTTGTTTTTTTTAAGATTTTATTTATTTATTTGACAGAGAGAGGGGGAGCAGCAGGCAGAGGCAGAAGCAGGCTCCCCACTGAGCCAGGAGCCTGATGCGGGGCTCGATCCCGGGACTCTGAGATCATGACCTGAGCTGAAGACAGAGGCTTAACCCACTGAGCCTCCGGGAGCCCCTAAAATCACTGAGCCTCAGGTGCTGTTTGCCACTGCAGCACGGTCTCGCTCATCCTGACTGAAACGACTACTGAATTTGCTTACGGTGAGTTTTGCTACACAAAAGCTTTTTATTATTTTCTCATTGTTAATTATGCACATCTTTTCATTTATAATTTCTGGGCCTCCAATCTTGTCTGGAAAGATCCCACCCATGCCAAATTAGACATGTTTATAACCCTCGTCCTCAGATCTAACCCAAATTTTAATTAATTAATCTGGTGCTGTACTTGGACCTCTCCATGCCTCCCTCCTACTGTTCCCCTGCTATCCTGTTCAGAAAATCAATAGGATTGGCCTTTTTTAGTGGAAAACACAGTTGATTGGATGCAATAAGCTTTTCACTTAGTAAAAGGGTCTAAAGGAATCTGTCTAAGAAAAAGAGAGTCGCCAGTGTCTCCTGTGACCGCCTAGCTCACGTCTGGTCTGTGTCCTCAGGGGGCTAGATGTCCATAAATTGTATTTTCTTATCTTCACCTCTTAAAATTCACCATTTATTGTTGGTTTCTTGGAAAGGGCTTTCTAGTCACATACCTTAACTAAAAAAGTTCATTCTTAGCAGGAAAGAACCACTTCAGGATATGTCTGTTATACTACCTGCTGTCAGGGCTGTGGATAGGACCTTGGGTCTCTTATCATCTCTGTGCCTCCCTCCCCAGGTTTGTGAAAAAGGAGCAAGTGTACATTTAAAAATATATATTGCAATTATACAGCAGACGCTATGAAATAATCACGGTCTAGAGCTTAGCGTTTCCACTCACCTTGTTATAACTGGCGGCAAGAGCTGATCTCAGAGTTACCGGAGGAGGGGCAGACCTGATGTATGCCGGAAGACTGGAAAGCAGTCGTCCCTTCTGTGTTCCTGCGTGAAAAACAACATTCCGTTCATAGAACTTGTGAGGATAGAAAAGTGCTGAGGTGTGTTCCGATGGGACCAGAGCGGCTCACAGTGTGGGACCTGTCACTGTACTTAGTTACACCCCACCTCATAAAGGAGACTCTTGAACACGATAAGAAACTTCGGCTTGTCTGGATTCTGTTTGGCAAGAAGGAAGCTAAGTGAAGGGGGTTCCTTAGTGGATTTCAGAAGCAGCATTTGATAATAAAGGGGATTTTGCACTTCATTCTTACAAATATGCCTTCTATCATTCATCCTCTCTCACCAGAAGCAAGGGAGTACTGTGGCATTTTCACTGAAAAGGTGACTTTTTGGGGTGAAGTCAAATTATTGAGTTTATAGAGCTGTTGGCAAACGTTGGGAAAACCTGTCCCCTTTGCTGTACAGATGAGAAGCAGAGCCACCAGCTTCAGGCATCCAGCATTTGCAGACATTTTTGAGGAAGGAAGGACCTTCCAAAAGACAGGAAGCGTCAAGATTTGCTGTGTGCCTTTGGTCTCCAATGAGTTGTCTATGGCCTTGCAGGTCGATAAGGTCTTGAAGCAAAATTTCAGACCCAAGAGTCTTTGGGAAAAGCCAAGTGGGGTCAAACCCTCCATCCCATCCAAGCTCCTCTTCCCACGGGCAGGGCGGAGGTGGCTGCCAACTTCCCAAATCAAACAACACAAACCAGCATTTCAAGGCTGGTTTTGTGGAAATCTAACCTCAAAGTCCCCTGGTTTTTTTCCTCCAACCGCCGGATTGTCCTGTGGACATCTTGAGCTGAGTGGTGTTTCTGGAGCAAGTGGGGTCAGCTATCCCAATCGTCTTTGACAGGTTGGGTGGCAAGACAGATTACCCACTTTGGCATTGGATTTTGCCCGAAGTGAAGCTATGGTTGAGGGCTCAGCAGTCTGTCCTATTTTAGGAAGGCTCATGGCTTCCTCTGGTTATCAGTGCTCACAACATCACACTCAGGTTATCTAGGAGAAGCCAGCTGGGGGCAGAGTGTGAAGTGAGGAAGTGCTGTCCCCAGATGTAGACAGCCCCGTGGGGCAGCAGCTCATCACTTGCTGGGGCGGGCTTCCTGTCAGAGCAGGAAGAGGTAATTATGATAGCCTCGAGTGGGCAGGGACACAGTTTCCATCTGGTGGGAGCTGCCCGGGACATGCGAATCCTTTGAAAAGCTATGAATTTCACAACACCTTCAAGGACGTGCTTGCCATTGGGACAACCAACGTTGAGCGTTGACATATTTGGGAGACTTTGGATTCTTAAAAAATTGGAGAAGTCTGTTGAAATAAAATATAGTGTTTCCAAAAATACTGTAGAAGAAAACTTTTGCCCCAATTTGTAAAATTATAGTTTATTGCTAAAACAGCCTGAGGGCACAAGTACAAATGAAATGACATTAATTAAAATACAGAAAAACAGCAGAAAGGATCGTTTTATAATGTAGGTTCAAAAGAACAGGGAAAATAAATGGAAATATGTGTATTTCCAGCACTGGGGAGAGCAAGTTTGGAAAGGTTGAGGTGCTGTGCCCCCAGGCTCATTAGAACGAAGCCTGCACAACACATGCGCCCGGGCCTCCCACGACAGCCGTCCTGCCTTACTCCGTCAAAATGCCATTTAGGAGGTGAAAGCAAGTTTGGCTCACTGATCTCAAATGTCATAAGGAAGCAGTGGGAACTGGTTCCCCCTCGGCTTTGTAGCACCCACATCGGAGTGGCTCCCACCTGGTCGGTCAGCTCTGGAAGCCACGTTAGACGACGATGCTGGTCATGTGGATGCCATCCCCATCTCTCCCCACCCCAGGTGTGCATGACGACAAGGAGTCCCCAGGACTGCGATCTGTCCCGTGGCCTCTGGTTCTGCATCAGGGGGAATTTCCAGGTGATCCCCTGACTGAGGGAAGCATGGGGTTGAGTCCTGGGCAGTGACAATGTCTTCGAGAGGAGCACCCCCGTGGTTTGTGCATGGGGGACCTCACGGGGAGTCTGGCAGAGGGGAAGAAGAAGGCTAAGCTAAACCTGTCCATGGAGAAGATCTCCCGCGGCAGAGCGACTGCAGAGGGGAGCAGGCCACGGGAGGAGACACAGGAGTGTGGACTCATAGGATGCTGGCCCCTGGGGTGGCTGAAAGCTGACCTGTGAGAGGGCGACCCCTGCCCAGAGGGAAGCTTCCTCCAAAGCTGAGCCTGGGCTCCTCCCCGGAGGCCCCTCCCCAGTGAGGCACCGTGGCTGCTCTTCAGTCTTGGGTATGAGCTCCTCCGTCACTAACTAACTAACTTGAACGCCACGGGACCCACCTGCGGACTCGCGCGGAGTCAGACGGGGACGCTTCAGGAGCGCCGCACAGCATCCCAGGGCCAGCTCTCCCCGTCAGCTCCACGGTTGCTGGGGACTGGTCTCCTCCATGCTCCTCCCCATCCCCGTCCCGGTCCTATTGACCACTTAGGGCCGCATCCATGTCTGTGTCTGCCCTGGCCAGAGCAGCCCACAGCCCCGCGCCTGTGCCGCATGCGAACCTGTCCCTGCCGCTGTCCCTGGAACCCGGGGCAAAGGGGAACGGAGTGAAACCAGACCTTTTCCTGGTTAGCGCGGCCTGCTTCGTCGTGGGAATAATAATACTTCTGTAGTTTCTACTTCTAAGCCTTCTTTTGTTTTGTCTTTTTCATTTGAGTTTATGCCATAGAAGCATTTTCCAACATCACGAAAGATCCTGCCGGCACGGTGTTTGGTCCCGTAACTCCTCCGAGTACAGGAAAGGACCCGCCGAGGGGACACATCGCAGACTCTGCGGCGACGTAGGGCACGTGACGGACACCTTCGTGCTGGAAGCTTCTCTCCACTTAGAGCCTGGGGCTCCGGACATGCACCTGAGGTATGAAGTCAGATGTCCTAAGCCTCTCTAGGACAAGTTGCTTCCGCGAAGGTTCTCCTGTGGGCCTGCCGGTGTCCCCGCTGTCCGTGCGCGTGGGAGGGACCGCAGGAGCCTCCGCGGGATCTCAGCCCCCCTCCCCAGCGCCACTCCAGTAAGGGCTGCGGAAGGCAGGACGCTGTCCCTTCGCTGGACATGCTCCATTATTTAGGTCGAATTTGCTGTCCCTGGGAAATTCACTCAAGTCACAAAAATTTCCACAGGATCTGTTGACTTCAGGTGTGTCAAACAGCCCGTGAACAACAGAAAACCCCGTAGCAAAGTCCCCCAGTGCAGGTTTCTCTTGAAGTTCAACTGGGAACGATCAGAATCCTTCCAAGTGATTGATACTTGAATAACGATGTTACTGTCGTATTAAATTAGCCTTGGATTATCCAGCTCAAAATGCCTCATTCTGCGCTTCCAGCTGTTTTTCTTCTGTTCAATCCGTAGGAGAACTCCCTCAGATTTTGAGAGCTGTCAATTGTGTAAAATTGGCAAAGCCCAGGTGCGAAGGGCTTCGGGTTAAAGACACAGTATTCAACCGGTCCCCACAGACGGGCCACGCTGAGGGCCGCGTCGGAGGTAGGACAGCTCCCAACTGAGCCCAGCCGGCTGCGGGCTGGCAGGCCGGCCTCCAAGGCTGAGCCCTGGGCAGGAGGGATGAGGGGCTCCGTCACAGGAAGTCTACAGAGGGTTCAGCAGAACGTCCCAGAGACAGGGAAACTGCGCCAAGGCTCCTGCCCAGGGAACCGGGTGCCAGATCTTGTGACAGCTCCTCGTGGAGGAGCCCAGTATGGAGGAAGGCATCGGATGGGCATGAAGACAGGATTCCTTCATTCGTCTTTCTGGGCCTAACTAACGCAGGGGCCTGGGGCGGCCAGAGGAAGAGAGCTGAGAGCCTGGCCCTCACTCGGGGGAGTGCCCGCGGACAGCAAGCCCAGAGCGCCCTGGTGCACAGTGGGACGGCCTCCTGGCCGCCGGGACCGGCTGGGCACCATCCCCAGGGCTGGCTCCCTGCTGGGCCCTCTGTCCTTCCCCAGAGGAGGTTGCTTCCCCGGTTCCGTAGGTCCCCCTCCTGCTATCACCGCATCCTGGGGAAGCAGGGACCCAGGGCCTCTGAAGCGCTGGAGTAAGACGCTCGCTGGAGACGCGCGCGGAGGCGAGGTCCCATGGGACTGGCGCTGCCCCGAGAGCCAAAAGCTGGTCCTGGGGCTTCCGGTTCCCATGCATGTGGGTGCATCATGCCTGACCTTCGGCCTCAACAGAGACTACTTCCTGTCCGCTTGGGAGCATGTGGGGCGACAGCCAACGACAGGGGAACATTGGGGGCTGATAAAATGCGATGGAATGAACAAGACGAGAGATAAGGTCGATGCGGGCCACGTGGTCGGTGGCCGAGGACAAGGCCCTGGACTCTGGAGCCCAGAACCCCACCGGCCTGTGCCTCACGGCGGTCACTCCCCAGCGAGATGTGATTCCTGCCTGGAGGAGGTGAGTGTCTGTGCCCGCACCAGCTCCCAGAGCAATGGGAGAGACGGACCTCACACGGGGCCCGGTGCCTCTGGGGGGCCCCTCCTCGGGCCTCCCCATGCAGAAGGTCAGTCCCGCTGGGCCCTGCTTCTGTTTCCGTGGGAAGCTCTGAGACGGGCAGGCCGCCCTGGGGTGAGGGGACGGCGGACCTGCCCAAGGACTCGGCGCCTCTGGCCCTCGGCTCCCACCTGCCCTATCCGCACCACACAGGGTCGCTGAGCTCATTCCTCATCCCTGGGAAGTCCACATGGCTCTGTTGTGACCCAGCTCCAATAAGGTTTGCTCTGCATAATTGTATCTTTTTTTTTTTTTTTTAATTTTGGACAAATACTCAAGTATTTGAGGGGAAGGCAACAAAACCAGGCGTTGTGTTTTTGAAGCCTTGGAAGACAAGGGCACACTCGGCCGCTGACACAAGGAAGCATTTGTCAGAAACCTGAGAGCTGAGAGTTGTGCTTCGTTACGGGACCTGCTTAGACTGTACTCGCGAGGCGTCTTACAATAACAGAAACTGTACAAACGGGGCTCCCGGCTCAGCGAATTTCAGTTGTTTTGTAGGTGAGCGGAGAGCAAGTTGGCCGCTCGATGCCCTGGCTCCCTCCCAGCTCCCGGAGGCCAGCAGGGACCCCCGCTCCCGGCTCCTGCCTGGGTCCTGCTCTGCGGCGCTGCTCCCCTGGCCTCCTGGATTCCACTTCAGCCCCGGCTCAGGGGAGCTGAGGCCGAGCCCCCTCCTGGAACAGGTCGGGCCTCACCTTCCCGCAAGAAAGCGTGATAAACCATGAAGGAATGGGTAACGTGTGCTTGTCAAATGAGAACTTTATCACTGACCATCTTACTTTCTCTGGAATTACGCCGTTTAATACTTGCGATATTTATGTGCATATCCTCCAAATATATTCACCTATCCTGATGCGACTTGCCTGGAATCTCGCTCAGATTAATGTAAGTATTTGTGAAGCAGAGAGACCCATACATTACACGCTGTCAAGGCCTTTACTCCCGCGGTGCCTCGCAGGTGATGGGCTCCAGGGCTGTTTCCCTTGTAGACCAGACCCAGTCAGATTTGCTGGACAAGGCGCCCATTGCGTCGACCTCGTGGAGAAGCTACGTTCTGATCTGACGAGTCCGTGGCCACATCGCACGTCGTACTTGCAGCACCAGGAGGGAGGGGGCACAGGGGCCAAGTCGGAGAGTCTGCGGGCCTGGGGCGTCACCGTCCACACTGGGGCCAGTGCCAGGAGCTGCTCAGGCCCCAACCCCAACCCCACATCCTGGCACAACCCAGGAGCCCCGCGCCCGCACTGGGATGGGAGGGGCCCCAAGACGGACCAGACGCCCCCCCCCCCCCAGACGCTGCTCAGCCAACTCTTAAGTCAGAAAGGAAAAAGAAAAAAAAAGAGAGAGAGAGAGACCAGTGGAGAGCAGGGGCCCACGGGCCGCTCGTTGCTGCTGGATGGTTTCTGAAGCCAGCAGTGAGAGGCCCTGCGGCGGCGGAGGGTCTCCGCCTGGGCCAGGCAGCCCGGTGCGGCGGTGGCCCAGCCGCCGCTTTTCCTGTGTGCACGTGTGTCACGGCGCATGTGTGTGCCTCTGGACTGGGGCCAAGGCCAGACGACAGGGGTGATGGATGCAGAACTGGGGCAGGCCGTGCATGGTGCCCCACCTGCATGGGCCCGGTGGAAGAGCCGTGGGCCCACCCGGCCCCGGACACAGTGATAGGTGCCGGGGTTTAGCCTTCGAACCCTGGCCGAGGGGCGCAGGAGCCCCGCCGTCCCACAGCGGCCGCGCGCCACGGTCGGCTGTGCAGTAAGCAGACAGGAATCCCGGCGACAGCCAGCCGCGCTCCCCGATGAAAACCCTCTCCCTCCGCTTCTGCAAAGGTAATGAGGAAGTAATGAGCCTTGACCAGAATGTTCTCAGCCCTGATCCCCCTCCCCACGGGTTCCCAGAGGGTGTGCAGTGGATGCTGGGCTTCTCTAAGAGCAGGCTGGGGCCGGCTGGAGGAGGTGAGCCGCTGGGCCGCTGGGCGGGACTTCAAGGGGGCTGGAGTGAGAAGTTCAGATAAACCCACCCTCCACCCCCCCCTGCCCCCACCCCGGCTGTCGGCCAGAATAAGACAATCTGAAGATGTGCAGGCCCCGTGGAGCTGCTGACGGTTTGTTTTGTCACTTGACGGATGTGGAGCCCTGACCTTTCCAGGCTACCTTCACCGGCCCCTTCACACACACCCCCTCCTTTGCAGGTTTGCCACATTCTACTGTGCAAATAGTCAAAACCAAAAAAGGTAGGAAGAGGGCTGTTCGAGATCATTAGCTTAATTTGAGCTGAAAGGTCTTTGTTGTAAGTTGGAGAAGGGAGGGACCTAGGGGCCTTCGCAAAGTGTTTTGCTGGCAAGCTTGTTGAGATGTGATTGCCTTTGTTGTGATAATCTGAAATTAATTTGCACTTGAACCCATCTTTCTTCTGGGCTCCCTTTAAACACTGTTGTAATTAAGCGCCCTGCGTGGCGCGGAGCTGGCCCCGCGACGACAAAGCCGGGCCGGAGCTCCCCAGGTGCTGCGGTTTGCTTCACTTCACTCACAAGGTAATAAAACAAAACGCTCCCCCGCACGGGCTGCAGAGCCCGGTACTTGCCGGAGGGGAACAGTGATCGCCGATGTACGGCCACACATCTCCCGGGCTGCTTTCTCAGGGGGTCAGTCTCTCTCTGTTAAAGTCGTGTTAGACTTCTGCTGCTATTAGTTGATTTGTACCTGGAACGCTATACAAAAGTGAAGACGGGATGTTTTGCTCTATGTCAGCCGCGCCACCTGAGCAGCCATTTTCTCAGATTCTCCGGGACACGCTGAAGCCCCCGCCCCCTCCACACGGTCGATCTCAGCCCAGCACCTTCCCCGTTCCCAGTGTGAGAGGGGATATCCTTATCAGCATTCTCTTAGATTTAACCCAGATTAGTGTTTTTGGTGAGGAATCTCATGAACTCCCGCCCGCCCGACTCGGGCCGTGACTGCCTTTGGAATTGTAATGGACGAAGGCCAGCGGGGCCTTTCCCCCCGGGCATGCATTCCTCAAACCAGCCTTGAGCTTAGCCTAACGACAAAGCGCTCCCAGGGAACGGTCCTTATGGGGGCTCCAGCTCCCGCCACAACTCGGGCTGCCCCGGGCCTGGAACCGGGGGGCGGGTCGGCCTGCCCCGTCCACCCCGGGTCCCTCGACTCTTCCCCCTGCTCCCTCCTGCCCTCATACGGCCGCGCTCTTCCCTCTGCCCCGCCCCCGCCCCCGGTTTGCCCCACTGCCATCGCACAGCGGCTTCTTGGGGACTCCTCTGAAAACCAGCTTTTCAATGATCTTACCCTAGTGCTCCGGAAGAAAGCCCCGTTTCATTGTCCCCGGAAGCAAAGGCCGAGAAGGTGAGACAGGCCGGCCTCCGTGGAGAAAGTCCTTAGATCCAAACCATCCTTTAGGTGTTTCGTGAGTGACTCACACAGGAGAGCTGGCTTATTTCAGAACTAAAACCCTCAAGGGTCAAAACTCATGGTTCTTGGAAAAACAAGATGTCATCCAAACGCCAGTGTATTCCTGCAGCACGCGGGGGAACATGTCGACCGCAAATCGCTATGCCCGCTCTCGGGTGGTACCAATTTTATTTTGGAAAAATACAAGTGAATAATTGGAAACAGTGTCTTTTTTTAAAGGTTTTATTTATTTGACAGACAGAGATCACACGTGGGCAGAGAGGCGGGGGGGTGGGGGGGAGGAAGCAGGCTCCCCGCTGAGCAGAGAGCCCACGCGGGGCTCGATCCCAGGACCCTGAGAGCAAGACCTGAGCGGAAGGCAGAGGCTTTAACCCCCTGAGCCACCCCGGTGCCCCAACAGTATCATTTTTAACAAACAGATAGATAAGTATTTGTAGAGCGGCTCGTCCTCTGCCCCTCCTCACTTTGTGTGATCTCTGGGGCTGCGGCAGGGGACGGAGGCGTTCGGACACCGGGTGTGGAGCTCCCGGGGCTAGTGCCCCGGCTGGTTCCTGTCCTGGTTCCCGCATCCTGTCGGAAACAGACGCATGGTGGTGGGGGGCGGGGGTCACCCTGTTCCTCAGTCGCTCTTCCAGCCACGTGCTGTTAGGAAAAGCTCCGAGGTAAGGCTTCAGTCGCCTACTCGCCTCTTCACGAAGCCGTACGGCACGTCCATTCTCCAGGTTTGCCGAGAGCAGGCGTGAGGCTCCCATTGCCACCCATGGGCGGTTGTGTGCCCCTCCAGGAGAGCCCGTGGTCTCACCGGAGAGAAGGTTCCCCCAACAGCCCCCAGAGGAGGTCACTGAGCATGCTGGGTGTTATGGAGAGAGCCCCTGTGTGCCCCTGTCCACCGAAGTGGGGGTACAACAGCTGCCATGGAGAAGAGGGAGAGATGCTTGGCAAACACGAGAGATGTGGCTGTGCCTCGCCTTCCCCAGCAGAGGAGCAGATGCCTCACACCAGCCCCAAGAGCGGGATTCACTTCTCACTGGGTACAAGTGCGGGAGCCTGGAGTCGCCTCCCAGAACCGTCTAGAACACGTGAGGGGTGTGTATTACCTTACAGGAGGTGTGCGTGCCTGCTGTCCCACAGAGCGTGTATGTCCCTGTCATAAGCTGGGGGGTGTGTGCGTGCAGCTGTTGCCGCACAGAAGAGGCACAGGTGCTTCTGGGCCCACCTCCTCCTCAGAAGGCCTGAGGGCATTCGCCTGGGCGGCCCTGCGGCTCTCCGTCCCCCGCCCCCTGCACCCAGCCCTGCCATGGTGTCTGAACCTGCCCATGGAGCAGCCCAGGAGGGACACCCAAGACAGGCGCTGTCTCAGAGCTGCGTCCCCGGTGGCATGGCCAGCATGTGTGTGCACGTGTGTGTGCGTGTATGCATGCATTTGCCTGTGTGTGCACGTGAGCCTGTGCTTGTGCACACGTGTGTGCATCTGCATGTGCTGGCGCATGTGTGCAAGCATGTGCACATGTGTGAGTGCGTGTGAGTTCCTTGCGTGTGCAGGTGCACATGTGCATGTGTGTGTAAATGTGAGCATGTGCTTGTGAGCATGTGTGTGTCAGTGCACATGTGTGTGCCAATGCACCTGTGAGCGTGTGCATGTGTGTCTGTGCATGCTTGTGTGCACACGTGCACGTGTGCACCGGTGCACTTGTGCATGCATGTGCACGTGTGCGTGTGAGTGCGCATGTGTGCATGTGCCTGTGAGTGTGCGTGAGTGCACATGTGTGTGCCTGAGTGTGTGCACGGGTGTGCCTGCTTCCCACCCGCTCCCCCCGCCTTGTCTCCGCGTGCTCAGTCATGCTGTGCACCTCACAGCCCCACACGCACAGCTCCCCCCACCCCCTGTGAAACAGGCTTCCTCAAACAAAGCCGGCAGCCCTGTTTCTCTAATGATAACATCTCCTGATCTCATTATTGATTATCTGCTTTCCTGGGTCTTGTTTCCTGAAAGTTTGATACGGGGCAACAGAGGTGACAGCAGATCGGCACCGGGCTCTGGGAATTAAGTGGCCGGTCACCGGATCAGCAGCCACGGCGGAAGGCTGGAGTGTTTGGCAAAAGCATGAGATGCTGTCTTGACTTAATCTCTACCTCCTTTATCTTGAATCTATCCTGAACCCTCCCAGGCAATTTACCACCTTGTCATTGATTTCTATCACCTAAACGTGCCCCTGTGAAGAACTATGTTTTGGTGAGGAATGAGCAGCTCACTCAAACAATCGCACGCATCCCCTTCCTGTGAAAACAGCTGTCTGAACACCAGCAGAAATGCCGTGAAGCCCTAACCGTCCACATCTATCTTTGGCCAGCACTGTTGTGGTCCTGAAGGTTCGACCCCAATTCTTAGCGTGGGCGTCTGTCAGAGCCAGGCACAGCCCCCCACCAAGCTCACTGCACAAAACACCTGTGCCCGACGCACAGCCGTGCTCCTGGCAGCTGCCCTCAAAGCTGTCTCGTCCACAGCCTCGCCTGTCCCAGGAGGCTGGGATGCCTGCACCCAGGGGCATATTGGACTAGCACAGACTTGGTATTGTATTTAAGGCCTAATTATCTTCAGGATGGAGTTCTTGAGACTGAGGTCCCCAGGCCAGGAAACTCTGACAACAAGCATAGTGTTCAAACTATGGTTTCTTTTCTCCACCTGCCTCCGTCCTGTCCTGCCTACTCCCCATCTCTGAACCAACATTGGCTCCCTTCCATGAAAAAAGCAGGGGCTCAGGGGTATTAACAACCCAGGCAGGATGCCATCGGCATCCCTGGGCTCCCTGTGCCACAGAGATCTTCAGCAACCAGCTCTGAAAATTCCTAGATTAACCAGGATTGCTTTTGGGGGTGGGGGGCCTTGGCCATCACAGATGCACCCGTGGGTTATCTGCACAGTGGTGGGACACTGAATCTAGCAGCTCCTGGGCCCTCTTCAGGGTTCCTGCCACCTGGACCATCTTGTTACTGCAGTTACACTAGAGACTGAAACTCCCGTGAGTCAGAGGAACCTGGTAGTCTGGGTGGGACTTTGACATTGGATTGAGTTTCTCATAGATGCTAATGGTGCGTGATGTTCTTGGAGGTTTGTCTTGCTGGACAAGACTCTGGCCATTTGCTTTCCAGTCTGTGCTACTGTGGAATTCTAGGGACATGACATTCAGTTTAGTGGCTTTCTTTGAAATCAGGTACAACTAACGTACAAGACTATACTGGGCTTTGGGGCACCTAAGTGTCTCAGTGGATTAAAGCCTTTGCCTTCAGCTCGGGTCATGATCTCCAGGTCCTCGGATGGAGTCCCACATTGGGCTCTCTGCTCAGCAGGGATCCTGCTTCCACCCTCTCTCTGCTGCCTCTCTGCCTACTGTGATCTCTGTCTGTCAAATAAATAAATAAAATCTTAAAAAAAAAAAAAAGAAGAATACACTGGGCTTTGATCCACAGGCGCAAAGGAATGGCGCCTTTCCCTAGCCGCCCTTCTGTTGTCGGCACAGGTGCTCCCAAATGTCACTGCCCGTCCTCCCAGCCGCACCATTCTGGGAACACAGGGGATGTCAGGAAGCTGATTTTGAAGTCCTGTTGTTTAGTTTTGCTCTATACAAACTGCCTACCTCACTCTGGCCTCCAGGCGGATGCTCATTTCTTCTCCTTCCAATAGAAATAGAGAAGGTGTCTGTCCCTCGGAGACTAGCCTTGATCCCCTGGGCCAATTATCCTTTTGATTAATGTATAGAATCTGTTCTCCATGGAGTCCCTGGCAGAAGTATCCCACTGCATCCCAAAGAGTCCATTGAGGCCCCAAACTTGGGAATCAGCCTCGGCTCCCCACCTGCCCGGCTGGGCTCACACCATCCCCTCTGCTCCAGGGAGTGCCGTTGGACCCACATCAAAAGGTCTCTGGAACCCAAGGGCACTCTTTCGGTGCCCTTCCTTCCACTCCGTCCGCAGCTCCCCATGGCTGCTCCCACCCCATAACGGATCCACACCACAGCAAACTCAGGATCCTCTGACAACAACGACCACATCTCTCCCCTGCTCCTGGAAGTTCTCTGCGGCTCCTCAAGAGCACCACATCCAGCATCCTCCTGCGGCCGGCAGGGGCTGTCCTGATCTCCCCCACAGCTCCTCCTGCCCCAGCCACACTGGCCTCTCCACCGATCTCTAAAAGTCTGCGCTCACCTCATTCCTGCCCCAAGACCTTTGCACTGGCCGCAAAGCTCTTCTCCCAGACTCAGGCATCTGCCCCGTCGCTTGGCTGCAGAAGGACCCCTTCTCTGCCCTTCCCCAGCCACACACTGGCCAGGTGACTTGAATGGAGAGAATCCTCTTATTTTATATCTATTCAGGTTTTTGTTTGTTTTGTTTTGTTTTGTTGGTAGACTGCGTTTCTGTACCTCAACAATCTACACTCTGAATGAATGAACAGATGTCGGAAATTTAGAAGAGTCAAGCCAGATGTTACCTGAGCCTGGGCTGCTTCCCTGCTTCCGTGATGACTCTTGGTGTTATCTCTTCAGCATTTTCCATAGTTGGAAGAATTCCCAATGCATTGCCCATAGAAGCTCTATGGGCTGCTGGAACCCTCTTGCCTGGCACTGTTAGTTTAGAGAAATGGATCACAGACCACAAGAGCCAAGTATTTTTTTTCAAGATCAGTTGGCAGAGAAATGTAGCCCTCCCCTGGGACCAGCACACTGTTGGCCCCACATACTGGTCCAGGCAAATGTCTTCCTACAATCACCCATGCCGGTCCCCAGTGACAGCATGCATGGACTGCCCACCTCACTGTGCTCTTGCAGAACTTTCTCAGTAGTTTTCTAAGCACTCCAATACATTCTATCAGACAAGGTACCTCCAGCTTTGGGGGGGGACCACAAAACCCTCACATCGGGCCTCCTTTCCTATGTGCTGATATGCATATGCATGTCTCTCAGTGTTGTATTTTCTCTCCACAAGCCAAAATGTGTCAGATGCTCCATGGTAAGGCCTCCCTAACCATCAGTTAATGGAAATCATGAAGGACATAGTCCAGCCAATCTCTACTCTAAGTGTGAACGTTAAATGATGGAATGCATATAAAACGTAGAGCACACTGCCTAACACACAGCAGGCATTCGATAGATGGAGGCGCCCACTGGTATTTGTGTGGCTAACGTTATTGTTACAACTCTTGTTATTAGTTAACGTTACTGTTACAACTCTTGTTATTAGTTAATGTTATTGTTACAACTCTTGTTATTAACCCTTGACTCCCTGTGGCTTAGCTGCAGTTCTTCATCTGAACTGAGGCTGTCCATCCCTGTTGTTTCGCACACAGCATCCAAGACAAAGTTCTCTCTCTCCCTCTGCCCTCACCGGCTCCTCAAACACACACACACACACACACACACACACCCCTTGACTCCTCTTCCTGGATCAGTAGCATCTTGAGGGATGGCGGTCCTAGAAGACGCAGTGTCTACAATAAGCACACCAAGCTTTGGCTACTGCCGTTTTTAGATTAAAACTATAAAGGAATGTACATCGACAGTGATAATCTGTTGAGGAAGGTAATAAAATATGTTCTGCACCAGCCTGAGTTAAGGATCAAAATGAAGAGCTAACTATGAAAAGAGAAGCTCAGAATTAATGTTCCTGTTGTTTGTAAAAAGAATTCTGGACTAGTCCTAGAGGCTGAGACCCAGGGATTGAAAACTATGGCCTGTGGGCCAAATGAGTCCCCCAACCTGTTTCTGTAAATAAAGTTTTATTGGAATGCAGCCATGCTCACCAGTTTATATATCGCTCACAGATGTTCTCCAACCACAGTGGCAGATCCGAGTCTTGGCTCCAAGGACCATGTGCGGTCCCCAAAGTGGAGAAGATTGGCTATCTGGGCCTTCACACAGAAGTCTGCCAACCTGCTCTAGGCCCCTGGCAGACATCCTAAAACAATCCCAGACTCTCTGGACACAGCACAAAGGAGAGGACACACTCAGTGCTGAGTGACTCTGTAAGAACCCCAGCCCAAGGGTCCTTGTATTCACCACACAATGATTTGCCTAAAACAACTGTACAAGACAGGCATCCCTTTGGGGCCAATTTTTTTCACCTACAATATGTGGGGTCTGCTCCTGACTTCTCAGGCCCGCCACCAGCTCTTCAAGGCTGGAGCGTCAACCCCTCTTGAATAAAAGTATGAGAAGCCCAATGTTGCGATAAAGATGGGGATTGTGCTAAAACATAAAACATTGATACCATGTCCAATTTTTGTTCCAAACCAATGAGTATCACTCAGTTACAATTCCATATGTCTATGGTCAAAGTTTTGCCTTTTACAGTAAATTTTATTCCTGGTTTGGGAAGCATCTTGTGTGGAACACGTAACTGAATATAGACACATTTTAAAGTTAATCCTGATTTTCAACATATGGACAGTGTTTGTCAAACTCAATAAAAAAAATTTCTCCTCTTATGGGTCCCAACTTTGACTTCTTTGAGCATTTTTGCTCTGACTTTTTGTCCCAAGACTCAGCCAGCAGTGCCCATGTCACCCAACACAGTTAAGATTTACACATTGTATGTTCGTGTGCCCCTTGGAGAGTGAGCTCAGCTGACGGTTTGTGGGGAAGGAGTGGACAGGAGGGGGCCACAAAGAGAGAAGCCCAAGCCGCTGGGTTGTTCAGGGAAGCGTCTGCTGTAGGGCGTGCGTGTGGCACGGCCGCACTGAAGTTCAGGAGTGCGTTAGAACAAAAAGACATGTCTATCTGGAAGACGATGCTGGGACTTCTGGGGTGTGCTGACATTCTGTCACTGAAAGCCAGTTCTCAGAGTCCCACTGGGCAGCCAAGTGACATGGAAAGTCGACTCAAGCCCAGAACAGTTTTTATTTTCATTTGGCCCTGGTTTTTCCACTTCTGAGACAACTTCCCTGTAAGGAAGACTTCAGTCCTCCTGCGGTCTTCCCATGGTTGAACTGAATACTAGCATCTTGCGAAATAAAACGGTGCCTCCACCACCTCCAATGCATCGGGCATCCGATGCTTCCCAGAGACACATCAGACACATCGCTGAGCCTGAACTAGCTCTTGGTATTCCTAACCGGTCCCTGGCAGTTCATTAGTATTTAAATATATGCTAATTTCACCAAGGTGTGAAAAGATCTTTTTCTTGCATATACATGAAATGACCATATTACTATTCAACTAGATTTTTTTCTCTCTTTTTAACCCAAGAAAAGCTTGTTGTGATTTAACAAAAGCGAAGGAGGAAATTAAGAAAAAAAATCTAGAAAAAGTTACAAGGGAAACTTGTTTACTTCTTATTGCGAATATTATATGCAAAACACAGTGACCAGAGAAACAGGGCACTTGTGTCTGTCATTGGGGATCACAATTGGGCACTCACAGTCTTACAAGTTTAAAATAACATCCCAAAATGTCATTTGCACACACGCTGTCACATCTGCCACTTCGACCATCTAGGTTTTCTAGATGACGTGATAAAATGCTACGTGACAGCTGAAAGAGAGCATCTCCCAGCCCTGGTATCTAACCATTATCTGGTATGGATTAAAAGTTAAAAGAAAGAAAGAAAGAAAGCCTACAAAATTGGTCAACACTTACTTAGGTCACAGTAGCATTTACACGCATGCAGTCAATCCGTAGGTAGACGGAGTGCCCCGCAGACTTCCGGAGAGCGGTCATCCTGGAGGTGCGGTGCTCCCTTCAAAATCCGACCGCTCTCCTGGGTAGCCACCCCCACCCCCAGAGCTGCACTGACCAGGTGGGAGAAGGCGTCAGCTGCTCTATCTGCCCCAGCTTTTGCAAGCAGCCACTGTCTTGCCAAAGACCTTCTAAGTGGCTCAACAAGGCACATAATAAAGGCCTTGTCTTACACTCCCATCATGACCCAGTTTAATAGTGCTATAAGGCGGCCTGGTTTGAGCTTGTCACGATTGTAGATTGTGGGTCCTATAGATTGGCTGTCATTCTGCAAGCAGCTCAGACACCACACAGCTGGGACGCGGGCTCGCAGGGGTTAAGTGTCCCTGCCTCCAGGCTGTGTCCCGAAGGTGGAGGTGCCGCTGGCCCCTCACCATGCTGATGACAAGATGGACTGCCTGTGTCACTCTCAGTACATTCAGCGTCACTCTGCCGCCGATAAGAGGGCTGCTCTCCTCCAGGCGGAGAAGACAGCTATTTTTCTCCCTGATTTTAGGGGAAGAGCTCTTACAGGTGTCTTCTCCAGGGGCCTCGAGAAGATGTCTTACTTGGACAGACTCAAAGGATCCCTCTAGACAAATGAATTCCACTCCCTTGGATTGGAAATACGCCATCTGCCCATTTTTATGGGAAATGCCCGCTTTTCTAAAAGTGGCTATCACATTTTGCAGCACAAGGAGACACTAAGAGTGGAGCCTTTTTTTGAGATTTGCACAGAATCTTAAATATGCTTCCACACACCCATCCTGGACAGGCTCCTCCAGCTGCTCCTAGGATCTGTCTCCCAAGTAGCCCATCTTCACGTTGACTGAGCTGGGAAAATAACATTTCAAGTGTCTCAGCAGGACCTAATCTCACTTTTGTCTTGCAGAAGCTCACAGGCAAACCGTTTGTCTCAGGTACCAAACTTTCTGCCCAAGGAAGAAACGGGGTCATTTTTCCTCCAAAGGGGAATTGCAATGAGAACTTCCTGCCCTCCTCCTGAGGAGGGGGAGGGCGAAGCCGGCTCCTGACCCCTTCTCTGGTGGCTGGCATGGCAGGGGCCCCTGTGGGCAGACCGCCCCTGGGGGTGAGTGGTGGCCGCCCCACAGGAGAGCCTTCGGGGCCTCCTCCGTCCCGAAGCAGAAACCCCTCCCACCCCGCTCTTCGCTGATGCTGGTGAGCACTGTGGGGTGTGTTTGCCGCGTGGACCACTCTGTGCTTCCACAAGACAGTCTTCTCTGCATGCGTTTATGCTTTCTTTAAAATTGTGCACAATTTTGAGACTGAGCTGGGAGTGAGGTCCTGGCTGTCGAGCTGTCTCGGAGCGAGAGGGGCCCAGTCAGGTTGCCCCGTGGGCTCGATGAGAACAACAAAAAATCATCCTGCCTAAATGGAAAGTTCTCGAGGAGGACGGTGTGGTCTGCATTTTAATCCCTGCAGCCTCCCCTCCCCCACCCCAGTCTCTGCCTGTATTGCAGGCGGTGTGGCCTTGGATGGCACCGCGCTCCTAACATGCATAATGAGCTCAATGTCAAACTGTTGGGGCTTTTGTCTTTAACAATAAGCATTTAGCTCAACTAAATGAATAGAAATTGCTTTAGTGAATTACAAAAGCCAAGGTCTTTTCAATGCAGGAACGCCCGGCATTCATTATTTTCAACATTGTGTTATTTTTTGCAAATGTCGTAACTTAAAAAATTTGACTTAAAATGCAATAAATTCATTTAGTGTTTAAAGTAAAATAAATCATCAGTAAATCAAAGTATCTGCTGATGGGTCCTGAAAATTCTCTTCAGGTTAAAAAAAAAAAAACCGCAAACTAAGTGCATTCCTGGATCCCTTTGATTTGGAGCCTGAAATACCCCCAGCGCTATCTTCCACTCCCCCGACCGCCGGGCCGAGTTTTGAGGCGCCCTGCGCCGCCCGCTTCCCTGCGGCGGGACGGTTTCTCCAGTCTCCACAGACGAGGGGCGATCTGCCTTCCGGGGAAAGTGGGAGCGGCCTCCCCAGATGCACAGTGAGTGGCCACCCCCACCCCCACTCCCCAAATCCCTCCACCCGTGTCCTGCAGTGGCCGCGAGAGATCTGAATGCTTTTCCTAAACCTCTGTAATCCAATAAGCTTTTGTGTTTAGCAGCTTGTTTTGAAACTGGTGGAGCACCCAGCCCGAGTCTCCTACGGTTGCTGGCAGGCAGGTGAGCGCCCGAGGGCCCCATCATTATTCAAGGCAAGAGGCCTGCTCAGCCCCAACCAGAATGTAATTTGTAATTAACTGTCATTTACTTCTGTCTGCATTGACTTGTTGTTCAAAAGACAATGTAACTGGGCTGGTCACTCGTCTTCCTTTGTTGTGGGTATAATGTCTCTCAGATCTGGTTGTTTTCATAATATTTAGAAACCCAGGGCTTACTCTCTTGAAACCAGAAGGAGAAGGGGAATTCACTGAAATAAATCCAACACAGATAATTTGTTATGCCAAGGCACATCAAACATTCTATTTGATGAAATGGGATAAACCGTCTTACAGAAGAAGCACATCCCGTTTAAGCCAGATAATTTAAATGACCCAGTGAGTGCTCTCCGGAAGCACATCTTTTAAAATGCAGTCTTCAAAAGGCGATCTGTTCTGTAGCTGTGGACTCTAATTTATGCTCACTTTTTCAGTTTAATTATTTGCTTGTCACACTTTTCATTAGGAGAGAAACAAACAGAATGTGCGAAGGGCCTTGGATGGGGACTGTGTTTCCAAGATTGGCAAGTAATTCCAAGTTTGACGACTTGTAAATTAACAAAGCTTACAGGCCATTTGAACAGAAAAGACTATGAAAGTATTAAGAGGTTTTAAAAGGAAAACATCAGACGTCTTTGCAATTAGAGCCCTAACAAGTATGCGGCTCCTTCCTGCATGTCTGGGGGAGGGGGGCGGGGGCTGGTTTACAAAGGTCTTGAGGGAGAGTCAATAGATCATCTTAAATGTTTAACATTTTCCCGCAGAAATCTCAAGTCCCCCTGCAAATGGAATGTCTGAATTCTGAAATGCTGCGTGATACTTTTATTTTCCGCCTAAAGGTGCCACGCAGTGGCGTCCAGCATCAGGCCAGTAATGATGGAGAGTGTCATTGTGTGTTTGTGAATGGAACCTCCCCCCTGGGTCCTCTCCCCCTGAAAGCCAGGCTCTCGAGCAAAGCTCCTTCTCTCGTCGCGAGGCTGAGCTGCAGAGGCCCCGGCCGGCTTATCTTGGAAGCGTGGAGCCATTTCCCGTCAGCGGTATCGGTTCCGTAACGTTATTCTCAAATGCAGCAAGCAAATGAGGTCTGTGCACAGAAAGCAGCCCGACTGTGCTGATGGGCAGAGCCTGCCATCCGTTTCAGCCCCAAACCCAGAAAAGTGGGCCGGTCCCCACTCCGTGCATTGTTTCCCCGTCACTTAGAACCCTTGAGAGCCCCAAGCCCTGCTCGGTTCCCTGGAGACACAAAATATCCCCACGTGAACAGAGACCTCTGTGGAGTGTGGACCTTGTGTCTGGGTTGGGGAGACAGCCTGTGGAGAGGAGGGGGAGGCGGAGGTTTTGTTTAGACCAAAGCAATGAAGCCTCAGCCCCAGGGGGCTCCTGGGGAGGGTCCCAGTAGGTCAGGCTGACAGGGGTGGGGACTGCACACCACCCCATGGGTCCCCAGCCTCTGGGAAACGCAGCAGGGGCAGCAGCAGGGCAGCTCAAAACCGGCCACTGGGCAGTATTAGAATGCATTTCACACTCTCAAAACTGCAGAGCTCAAATTTACACCTTATTTGATGCGTTTCTCCCTGCTGTTAATTGGTAAAGGGAGCACTGACCCTTTTGATCTGGGCTACAAGCCTCTAAGTGCTCAGGTCTGCTAAACTGTTTAGCAGGACGGCCCAGCAGTGGCCCCGGACAACCAGCTTCTCTTCTTCTCTAGTCTTTTTTTTTTTTTTTTTTTTTCCCTTTCTTGGCTTCCTTGCCTTTGGTTTACATCCAAGTTGCACAGAAATAAGAGATGACAGTTGTTGTAGATATGGTGGTTTAATTACTTGTCAGCTTATGGCGGGTATCTCGGCCAGCCGACGAAGGAGCTTAACTTTGTTCCAGTAGCTTAAAACCTGACCAACTGCTACAGCTTTCATATTTAGCCCCACAACTCTGGATATATTTAAGATAACAAATAAAATAGATGAGTAGTCTCTCTGACTCGCTGCCAAAGCCATTGGCCTCTGGCAGCCCTAAATCCCCCCCAGATGTCCAGTGAGGGGACATCTGACCACACTGGCATTTCGGGGAGCAGGAGCGGGTTCCCAGTTCACCTTACAGCTGCCCCGAGACTATGCTCACACTCACACTCCCCCCTCCCCGCACAGTGCAGATGAAAAAGCACTTGAGAAGCTGGGGATGAGAGTCCAGAGAACACAGGACAGAAAGGGCTCAGCCCTGCCCTCGGGTCACCCAAGTCCAACATCAGGATGCACTTGCACTTAGACACTCTTGTCCACCAGGAGACTCAACCGATTCCTTGCGTTCAATTCCACTTCCCCTATTTAATGTCAGATTAATTACTGAGCATCTGTGCTTTAAACCCGCTCCACAGGCCTGCATCCCTGGCTCCTGGCTTCTGTGCCTAAGGCCCCTCCCCAGAGAAATGTGGGGGCATAAAGGGGGCCTGGTTGCTCAGCCCCCTTTGGAGTTCAGGCTAGGCCTCGCTGGCCCCTCCCCGTGGTCTCTCCCCCCCCCCCCCCGGTTCCCCCGCGGGCCTAGGGATTTTTTTTTTTTTTTTTTTTTAGCCCTGTCTTTGTTATCCACCAAGATACATAGTTTCCATTGACCTGAAGCCAGATTATCCGTTACTATAGTTCCCCTATTGCTCAATTCAGTGCTGTGAAAGCCAGCGCAGTGGGCTGCAAAGTCCAGTCAGCACATGGACACCAAGGGACCCTCCACCTGGCCTTCGCTCTTTGATATGTTCTCCGGCTCTCAAGGTGCACAGTGCAGGCCTGGGCCATTGTTCCCACCTAAACCCTGGGTCCCCAGTTTACCTGAGCTATTAGGGGAAAGGCTGTCCATCACGCCTCCCTTGCCAAACTGCTTTCGTTGAGGTCAGAAGCTGCCCTTTGAGGACCCGGAGCTCCACGCCTGGGGTAAATGCTGTCCTTTGCTCGCCTGGGCCCTGAGACTTGTGTTTTCATGCTCCTGTCCCTGATGAAAGTGATCTACCCAGAACTCTGAAGTTAAGATATGGGAACTGTGGACTCTGAAAAACAATCTGAGGGGTTTGAAGTGGGGGGTGGGGGTAGGAGGTTGGGGTACCAGGTGGTGGGTATTAGAGAGGGCACGGATTGCATGGAGCACTGGGTGTGGTGAAAAAAATAATGAATACTGTTATGCTGAAAATAAATTAAAAAAAAAAAGATATGGGCACTGTGCCTTTAGGAAGCTGGAAAAGTCAACTTGCAAAAGAGCAGAGCTGAAGTATTCTGGGAGGTGGACCCACCAATGGGCAGAGGCCCAGGTACTGTCCTGAGGATTAGTGGGGGGAGGGGGCTCTCGCGCCTCTGGAAGGGATGTTCACATTCGAGGAAGGATGACTAGGAAGAAAGTTAATTTGATCTGATAGCCGCAAAGGTCACATGCTTTGTTCAGTTCTTTGCAGGGCTTCCCAAGAAGAGCTGCCCCTCCATACCCTGTGAGGGCCGCAGGGAGCAGAGCCAAGCCCTAGGCTGCATCCTGGGTGCTCCCCATGCAGCGCCCCAAGGGCCATGCTGTTGGTCATGTGGGCGCCTTTGCTAGCTCATCTTTGCCTTGGAAGGTTCCCCTGGAATCTCATGTTTACAAACAAACAACACAAGGGGAAAGGCAAACAAACAAATAAAACACACACACACGCACCCACACACGCACCCACACACATGCACACGCACACACGCACGCACACACACGTGCGCGCGCACACGCACACGCACGCACACACGCGCACACGCACACAAATGAAACCCAAAAAACCCAAAACAGAAAAAAGAAAACAAGCAAACAAAACCTTCAACCACCAAACTGAAGCAAGAGAAACCCCAGGAAAGGTTAAATGTTACGTCGCTAGTAAAAGTACAACCTTGCTCTCAACTGGTATTTGACATTGCTGAAGGTTCCGTCTTGATTACTTTCAATAAAATTCAAAGTAAGGATGACTGTCTTGGCTCACTAAGCAACAAGGTTTTATCACTAATTACAATCCTTTATTACCAGTAGTTTAATAGGCTTATGATAGGTCATAAAACAATTCGGCATGGGAGTACATAAAAGAAATGGCTTATACAGCTGTGACATCTTAATATCTATTCATTGTAATCATTTTATGATCTTTAATGGTAGTATTTTTTATTAAAATATGTACATATGCCTTTACATGGGCTGTGTTGCCACCAAAACTGGGAGGCGGAGCAAAAGCCACATAAATATGCACTAAAATACTTAATGAGGCATTCTGCAAACTTCCATTGTCAGAAGCATGTCGAGTACATCACATGTGTGGAGTCTCATTATGGGTAATTATAATAAAATTATAAGTGCTATAATAATTCTAACCTTGAAGGCACAATAAAGGATGGCTATATTTGCCTTCCTAGCCTACACATCTGAGGCATTTTCTTCATTAATTATATTTCGCATAAGAATAATTACGTTGTGTAAGACCGGAATTCCAAGGCATGTGCTGCATTCTCTGAACTCCAGCCTTCCCCCAGTGAGCTAATCATATTACCACCTCGACTTACGTGGGAGACAGGCAACATGTAATTTACATGGCTTGAAAGAAGGTATTTGTTGTTGATCTTAATTTTATTTTGTAACCCAATTAGTAAAGTAAATAAATTGAGAAAAGACAAGCTTATCAGTTGACTTTGCACCAAGGCTGCGTCTCCACAGCAGGGCTAGGCCGGCTGAGTGCTGCCTCCTCCCCTGGCCCTGCTCCCCATTCCGGGGCCTGCTGTCCGGCGGAACGGGGGGACAAACCGGTTTGCCGGCAGGGCGGTGGGAGAGTCAGCCCAGCCCTGCACTCCTTTTGTTCCCTCTCTCCTCGGAGAATCTGTTCGCTGGTGCGGTTATGACCTAATATCTGATTCCATTTTTCTGGCACAGGGGCCATCATCGTCCTGGACCTCGGAATGGTAAATGATTTGAGAATTTGAAACAAGCACCAGGAGGATGAGTTTGTTACTTGTCTATTGGGCCTCCTCCATTCAGAGATGGGGGTCACTCTTTCCTGAGCACTTTCTTAGGACCAGCAGCCTCTGTCCCCGACACACACACACACACACGCACACACACACACACACACACGCACACACACACACACACACGCACACATACACACACACACACACCTCTACAAGCAAAATATTCTCAGAGAATCTACTTCCAGTCCTAGAATGATCACTGGAGTCCTGGAGTCCGAGACCCTCCCCCACGCCACCCCCCAGCTTGCTCGCGAGTCTTGCGACTCCTGTTAAGAATTCTGCGTTTAAAAAAAAAAAAAAAAAAAGAATTCTGCATTAGAGGACCCCGACCTTCCAAGCATTTTAGAGTCACACTGGAATACAAAAGAAAAAGTAAAAGTGACAATAACTGCAGTGAAATTTTACTGATTTAAATTAATTAGACAAAGTCCATTAAATTATACAGCGTGTAGGGGTACAAACATTTTGTAAATTTCAAGTGTAATAGTAACTTAACCGAGGGCAAAACAGAAACAAAACAAAATAGAGAAAGAAAGGGAAAGAAAAGGCCCCAGCTGAAGTTCTCAAGGGACTCACTTTACTGAGAAGACCAGAATGATTTGTGATTAGCATATAAATTGTGTGCATGTAAATGATGCTTCTAAAAGGTATTTGGAAAGTTTATTTTCTTAAGTATTTCAAATCAGACCCCCTGCACTCCTGTTTACAGTGCTGATTTACACTTTCCGTGAAAGAGATTTGCAGCGTAAAGAGGAACTGGGGTCTGGGTTCTCCCTCCCCCCAACCACGTTTTATCACAAATTACAAATTAGTGGCATACAAATTAATGAGGTTTTTACAGTATTCAGTCAAATCATGCAATAAAAAGCTTTAATTCAAACACTGGAGCTTGATTATTATAATTTATTTAAATGCAATGCACTGTTTGCTAAATTTCATAGGACTGGAATCAACATGTAATTTAAAGTTAATTTTAACCTTCGTGGAGCAGAAGCGCCTGGTCCATGGGTTGGCTGGCAGTCGGCTCCACCTTCTCTAGAAAACAGCAATTAGATACCTACAGAAACACAACACTGCCGCGGTGGGGGAACAGCCAGCTCCAAGGACAGGCAGCACGGTGGTAGGGTCAGATTAGCAGGACCCAGGGTATGGACTAACCAGTCAGGACTCTGACCCTCAAGGCATTTGGTTAGGTAAACACCACAAAATGGGGGTTCAGCTGCCAGACCCTTTCTTCTGCACCTGCAGAGAAGAGAAGTGATAACCCTTTCCTGTACTAATTTCTTGCCTCCTGCCAATGGGTAACACAAAACTCTGGGCCAATCTTTCTTCAAGTCTGTGGGCCCACGTGCATTTGGACATGTGCTGGGGGTAGTCAAGGAATGGGTACCCTTTCTGCAGGGATGCAGCCCTTTTGCTCAGGGTGCAGCCCCCCACCCCCCCCCCCCCCCCCCCCCCCACCCCCCCCTCCAGGCTGCAGGCCCCTGGCACTACTCACCAGCCTTACCCTGTTGATCCTGCAGAGCAGGACACCTCCTTTGCCCGTGGAGTTGGTGTTCCGTGAGGAACCAGTTTGGTAACTACCTGTGTCATGCTGTCTTCATCAGTCAATGAGCCATCTGTCCTCTTTGCTAGTTTGATTTGCCTGTAATTAAATTCATTTTACAAGTAAAATAAAGAAATCTAGATGATCAAATTAGAATACTTTGGGAAATACCATTTTTTGTATGACTTCAGGGCAAATTTCTAACAGAACCACACTGCCAGCAAGTAGGTAGAGCTAAATCATTATCAAATCCCCTGGGAAACCTTGTTTCAAATTCCCCAGCCAGTAGCCCTGCAGGAAAGGGCCTGTTTTTTATGTGCTCCGGTTGACCATGGGGGTTTACAACTTTTTATTCCTCTTCCCCCCCGTCAAACAGAAAACAGAGGTCTAGATGTTATTGTGATTTACGTTATTCACTGATCGTGAGTGACGTTGAGCCTCTTACTTAGATGATTGTTGACTTTTTAAAACACTTTCTTCCTGTGACCTCTGAGCTCACATCTTGGGTGCTCTTTTTCCTGGTAAATTGTTTTCTTTATTGACTTCGGGAAGTCCTTCATGCTGCCAAGAAAGCAGCGCCTTGCCCTAGATTTGGGGAGCTGGTAAAGTGGGGGGGGAGTGTCGGGAAGTGGGGGGAGCGGCTGAGCGGGCCGTGTGGACCCCGGGCCGCAGCAGGGGCGCCGCAGCCCCGTGTCGCCCACCTTCCCCGACGACCACGGCATCTGGGTTGGATGTCCTTTAAACTTCCGACCCTCTATGAGACAATAGGACATGAATTCTGTTGTGTCCACCTGGCATTCAGTCGGGGATACACTGGGATGAATTCTTGTTGTCAGGCTGATGGGTGCCGTGAGATGCGCGCGGACACCCTCCTGTTCCTGACCATCGGCATAAAGCTTGAGTGAGGTCGCTACTCCCCGGCCGGGAGATTGTAGAAGAGCCGACAGGAGACAAATATTTGTCTATTGTTCACATCAACAAAATGCGCAAAGGACCCCTATTTCCCTTTGCCTGTGGAAATCAGAGACTGTCCCGTGAAGCTGGACTTGCCCTGGGGCGCCGACGGGGAGCAGGGGAAGCCTCCACTGTCTTTCCCTCCCAGCTGTGCCCGTGGGGGACGGAGGTCAAGGGATGGCCTTCCTGGACCGTGGTTCTCCACAGGGGATGACTGTGCTGCCCACAGATGGTCGGCAACGTCTGGGTACGTTTTCAGTCCTTACTGCTGGGGCGTGCGCTGCTCCCGGCACCGAGGCAGATGGGAGGATCCGGGGCCCGGCTCCCCATTTTCAGAGCACAGCAGACTGCGTCTGGCCCCATGCATCGGTTGTGGGGAGGCTGACGAGTCCAGTCCTAGATGAGAACCTGCAGTGGGAACAGAGGCCCTGGGCTCCAGCCCTGGGACGCCCCCTGTCCTCCAGGGGCTGCTTTCCTTCTGGGGCCTCACTCCCAGAGAGCACGGTGGGCCCTGCTGGCCATCTGCTATTCACTGTCAGAAGGCGCCCTACGACCCCACCACCGCCAGCTCGAGGGCTGGGTGTGGGCCAGCCTCCACCCTCTCCTTACCACAAAGCCCGGGTGGGGTCTCTCCAAGATTCCAACCAGACACCTGGGGACTGCTCCGATGTTAATGAATTAAATTGCCCAACCACTGTCTTCAGAACTTGAACCACTCAGATAGGCATTACCGTCTGTCTCCCTTTCTTATTTAAGTGGTTTTAAATCTTTTAATTACATTTTAAATATTAATATTTTAAATATATGTGTAAATATGCATTAAAGGTCTCAAACAGAAGCTTTCGGAAACACAAGGCGTGTGCCATCTTCTGGGCGTCTGGGCTGGCATGGGGCGAACTCTTCGCAGTGCCAGGAGGGACACAATTAATGAGCTTAGAATGCACTCTGGCTTCGCAGTGACCTGCACAGACACACCCCAGGCTGCCGGCAGACATCCAGGAGAGGCTGTAAAAGCTGGATCTGGTGCCTGGAGCTAGAGCTCCAGGTCTCCGGGGCAAGAGCCTCCTAAAAAGACCTCCCTCTACCTTCATACCAACTCCTAGAAAAGTGAGGGCTGAATTTCTGCTCTGGGGAGACTGTGCCTCCCTGGAGGGGGCCTGGCACAGTCTCCCCAGAGCAGAAATTCAGTCCTCACGTTTCTAGGAGGGGTTGCAGAGCACCGGTTCCAGAACAGCGGTTTGAAGCCTCCATGTCAGATTCATCTGGACAACTTGGAAACCAAACAGCCATGCCAGGCTTCACCTCAGAGCTTCCGAACTGGAGTCCAAGAGATGCCAGATTTTGACAAGCACTTCCAGGTGACTCCGATACTCCGACGGGGGCAAAAGCGGCTGACCTGGCCTACACAGGTCAGGTCAAGATAAGTAGTTTCAAGGGGCAGAAAAAAAAAAAATCAAGGTCATTTCCAAATTAGGAACTGTAGGCAAGAGAACAAACTTCCTTTTTGCTTTTCCTTTGCCACCTGGTGGCTCTTTGTGGCCAAAGGACCCCCAGAGCCCAGCACTGTCTGGACACCAGCCCCATCATCTCTGCAGTCTCCTACCTGGCGGACCCCCTTGCGGAACATAGGCCGTTGGTGGCACAAGTCCTTGGCCCTTTGACCCCAGGACCTTCTTGATCGTGGATCCCAAGAGCTGGGCACTCAGAGGGTGAGAGGGAGTGTGTCTGTCTCCACTGTGGAGCAGGACCACGCTCATTCCTCCCGGCGTGCATTCCATAGGGAGGTGGCCGGGGATAGGGAGAAGCAGTTCTTCCATCTCAGCGACTTCTCAGCCGTTGGCAGTGGCTTGGAAGATGGAAGTCTGCAATTTTTCTCGCTGACGTCTTGTGAATGAGTCACCTTCTGCTCCTGAATTGAAAGATTAGTGCGTCCTCATTCATCACATGACTTCCTTCTTCTTCTTCTTCTTCCTCCTCCTCCTCCTCCTCCTCCTCCTCCTCCTCCTCCTCCTCCTCCTCCTCCTCCTCCTTCTTCTTCTTCTTCTTCTTCTTCTTCTTTTAGATGTCAGTGTATCATGCTGGACCAAAGATTCTCCTGAGTGAGTCAGACCGGCAGGTACCACAGTTGTCCGAACGGCAGTGACACTTCGGCCCCTGAGTCATAGGGGAAGAGCTGTCAGAACATCCATGGGTTCTGTTGGGTGAAAAGTTCAGACTTATTTAGTAAAACCACTACTTTGACATTAAGACTAATAATGTGGCAACTTAGTGTTCTTGTTTCTCTTGGAGACTGTTGGTTCTCTGCCTGCAGAGAAACCCACAGCATAAAAATAAAATAGGAAGAAGCTGCGGGAAGCCAGAGGAATGACACAAGCTGCTGAAAATCGGATGAGGGCATCAGGTATGAAAAACCCGCCCAATCTTCACAGGCCCAGGCGTTTCTAGAGAGGGCTACGTACAGGAGGAGTGTACCAGCGACATCTGAGTCCCGGAGAATGGCAAGGAGACTTCATTTGTGGCACATACAGACACACAGGGAAGTGTGCCAAAGCGTTCAGAATGAGTTCTACCAAAATATTTAAATGAAAAGAACAAGTGTTGCTTAAAAGAATACACTGTAGGGACCTGGATAATCCATCACTCGGGAGGCAGAGTGACTGAACGAAGGGGAAGACCCGTCCGGAGGTGGCGGGAAACCGCGCGAATTTGGGGCAGGTAGCCCTGGCCTAGATGACAGCAGGACATTGACCTCCTCTTAATGCACTGACTACAGGAGAACAAGTCATTTCCAAGAGCCGGTGGGGTGCTGGGGGTTAGTGCTGTGTCTGGAGGGGAGGTGGGAGCAGAACGTCCCCAAGTAAAGACTAAGCTGGGGAAGAGAGCATTTCTGCTCAAGAGGGGGTCCACATCTGTTCTTTCCTACCTGAGGGGCATCCAAAAGGCATAGTGGGTATTTTGTGCACTTCCCTTTCCTAAACTATTTCAAACCGGCTTTCTTACTTCACTTACGAGCATGTCGTACCTCATCGAATTTGTTCTCCTGGGAGAGTAAGGTAAAAACCTAATAAGGCAGCAGATGCTTTGGGGGGACAGAGAAGGCAGAAATGAAGTGTCGTGGTCCCTGCGGGTCACGCGGCTCGCTGCTCCCAGCAGGGGCGGGGCTGACTTTGCTCACTGATGCTTTCCTCTTTTCCACAGATGCTTCTCTAGATCGTGGTCTTAGAGATTCGGTCTTATAGGAATAAATAGGCCATTAATGCAACTTGAGGAAATACTTTGGTAATGGAAGTTACTTTCAAGGGAACAAAAGCTTATTTTAAAAATGAGACCTACTTAAGTTATAGTCAGTGGCTGAGCTCTTGAATCAGGACTCAATACATTCTGCCTTCTCTGTCTCTCTCAAGTACAAACGTGTAAACATAATCAAGAAGCTATATAAATAAAACATTGATGTGCACATTTATATACATAAATAGGCATAATGATACGTCATTAGTTGTAAACTTTTATTAAAGATTTTATTTATTTGATAGAGAGAGACAGTGAGAGGGAGAAACAAGCTTCCTGCCAAACAGGGGGCATGATGTGGGGCTCGATCCCAGGACCCTGGGACCATGACCTGGGCTGAAGGCAGATGCCTAATGATGGAGCCACCCAGGTGCCCCCATTAATTATAAAAATTTATGCATTAATTGAGATTCTGATTACATATGCTTCTGGAAATAAGTTCTAGAGTAAGTGTTATTTCTTGTCATGTGCACAAAACGAAGACAGGAAACTGTCGATTAAGTTAGCTCTTGGGGATAATATAATAATAAAGACAAAGACAGCATAACAAAATAATTTCAGGACATTTTTAGTTTGGGGGACCCCAGGCAAAGCCTCCTTGTGTATGTGCTTATCTATATATCAATAGACATGATAGGTTTTATTTTAATTTATATTCTTTGATAAATATATGTTTATTTATATTAGTAATCTATTTAAAAATTTTTATTTTTTTATTGAACAGAGAGAGAGAGAGAGAGAGAAAGCGAGAGCACACGCAGGGGTTGCTGCAGTAGGAGAGAGGAAGCAGGCTCCCTTCTGAGCAGGCACGGGGTTCGATCCCAGGACCCTGAGATCAAGACCTGAGCCAAAGGCAGACACTTAACCGACTGAGCCATACAGGTGTCCCTTTTAAAGATTTTATTTATTTATTTGAGAGGGAAGCTGGGGGGGTGTCAGAGGGAAAGGGACAAGAGCAGGGAGCGTGTGAGTCTGGATCCCAGGACGCTGAGATCATGACCTCTTAACATCCCCAGAGTGTGTGTGTGGGGGGGCCTCACCCAATCAGTTGAAGCTGTGGGAGCAAAGATGGCGATTTCCCCAAGGAGGAGCAATTCTGCATCAAGACTATAGCATAGAGGCCAACAGACACATAAAACGTTGCTCAACATCACTGATCATCAAGGAAATGCACAGCAAACCCACAGTTACCTCACACCTGTCAGAATGGTTAATATCAACAACCCAAGAAACACCAAGTGTTAGTGAGGATGCTGAGAAAGCGGAGCCTTTGTGCACCGTTGGTGCGAACCCAAGCTGGTGTACGCTATCAGCTATGGAGATTCTAGTGAAAACTAGAAGTACCTTATGACCCGGCAACCACACTACTGGGTATTTACCCAAAGAATACAAAGATACAGATTGGAAGGGGCACCTGCACCCCTATGATTATAGCAGTATCATCTACCGTAGCCTGGACATGGAAGCAGCCCCACTGTCTGGTGGACGGATAAGGGAGATGTGTTATTTTGTGTATATAACAGAATATTACTCAGCCAAAAAAAGGTTGAAATCTTGTTGTTTGCAGCAACATGAATGGAGCTAGAAAATACCATGCTCGGTCAGAAAAAGACAAGTGATGTATGACTGCACACACATGCGGAATTTGAGAAACTAAATCAACAAGCAAATGGAAAACATAAGAGAGAGAGAGAGAGAAATCAAGAAATAGACTTTTAACTCTTCAAAGAGCAAACTGCCGGCTGGTGGGGAGGGTTTGCGGACAGATGACAGGGTTAAGGAGCGCAGTTGGGGTGAGGTCTGGTCATGGTTCGGTCTGGTCATGTTCACTGTAGCACACACCTGAAACTCATATGACACCCTATGTTAACTACACTGGAATTAAAATAAAAACGGAGGGACGCCTGAGTGGCTCAGTTGGTTAAGCAACTGCCTTCAGCTCAGGTCATGATCCCAGTGTCCTGGGATCGAGTCCCACATCGGGCTCCTTGCTCAGCGGGGAGCCTGCTTCTCCCTCTGACTCTGCCTGCCTCTCTGTCTGCCTGTGTTTGCTCTCGCTCCTCTCTCTCTCTCTGACAAATAAATAAAAAATCTTAAAGAAATAAAATAAAAATAAAAAAAATAAAAATAAAATAAAAACGGAAATAAATAAATAAATAGAAAAGAAAGAAAAGAAAAAGAAAGAAAGACAGGCACACAGAGACCCTGTCGGTTTCCAGACTGCTGCTCTGTGGAATTCAGACTCCAAACGGTCACAGCGACTCCTGTTTGGGTGCCGGGCCGGCTCCCCGCCTTCGGGACTGCAGACAGGCCAGCCCCTGGCATCGTGTGAGCTAGCGCCTGAAAAGGAATTCAGTTCTAAAAATAAATCTCTCTCTTTCTCTTATACAGAAAAATAAAATAAAATAAAATAAAATAAAATAACAATATAGAAAGTATATCTCCCAGCAGGCCTCTGTCCCTCAGGCACTCACCTCAACTCACACAAGTTCCAGGAGCTTCTGGGAGGGGCGGGAATGTCTTCCACAAGCAGTGCCCTGAACAAGGTGCCAGGAAGACTCGGTCGGGGCAGTGCATGGGGGGTGGGGGTGGGGGGACAGTCCGCTGCTCTCTGTCCAGCCGGCGCCGGGCCGAAGCCTGGGTGCTCCACTCGCGGGAACCCAGCCCTGATGACCCGCTGGGAGGTGGAGGCACCAGACCTTTCCACGCCGCCGTCCTGCGAGCCCGAAGCAGCGTCACAGCAGCCCTCACACTGTCTGCCCTTCCTTAAGTCTGCACCCCGGGAGTTTTGTCGTCTCTACCCTCTGCCCAGACACGCCGTGCCTCCTGGTGGAGCTCGCAGCTCGGGTCCTGTTTTCTCTGGATGACCTTCACCCGGCCAGGAGGAGGCTGCCAGCTTGCAAGGTGCATTCCTCCTCACATGGTCCAGGGAGAAGGTGAAGGGTTGGGGGGGGTCAGGGGGCAGGGGTGATGGAGCCCCATGTGCCAGGGCAGATGACGTACTGCCGACTTCTCCCGATGGAGCCAGCAGAGGACTTGGACTACTTGGTAAATTGCATTTTATTAAAATAAGGGGCTTTTGTGCTTTTCAGGGTCATATGGGTTGCACATGGGTCCCTGTCCCGTATGGAGTCGGGACACAGAAACATCCATTCCGAGCAAGGAGCCATGACCACCTCAGTGACTCCAGCTGCCCAGTCCTTGGAGAGCCCATGGTCTTGGTGGAGGACCTGTGGCCTCACTGGGAAGCCACCGCACGTCCTGTCCTGGCAACCCCCTGAGGGCCCACCCACGTGCGCTCCTCCACCAGGGGCCCAGTGGGGTCTTTCCAGAGGGCTCAGGGGCAGTCCCCGAGCCCAGGCTTGCAGTCGCTCATGAGGATTTCTGCACGGTGTCGTGTGGTTCTGGGTGACTTCACACCCTAGGAAAGGGGCCGAGGAGGCAGGACTGTGTCCCGAGGCATGCAGGGGTCTCTCCTGGCTGTCTCTGGGGTGCTAGGGCGGAGGGAGCCTTGAGACTGCAGGAGAACCAGACCCAGGCTTGTCCCTCTGCCCCCTGAGCCAGAGGGGCAGCCCAGAAAGGAGGCCCCCCGACTCAGTCAGGGCATGGCATACTCTCACGGGGAAGCCAGGCCTCAGTCCCCACCCCTTAGGGCCAGCGCCTCTCCCCACTGGTCCTGGACCTTGTTTCATTCCTTTCTTTTCCCATCAGGTGGGACAGATGGCTGGGAGGCTGCGTTCCCTTCAGGTCGGGGGCGGGGCTCCAATAAAAACCCCACAGGGTAGGCTCTCATAGGATAGGTTATTGTGAGGGCAGACCTTATTTGGGATGGAATATTCTAGGCATATTTCAAAATAATTTTCTGTGCTCACCTCCGGCAGGAGCAGAAGGGCTGTTTCCCGGCCTTCACTGTGAGGCCCCGGAAGACCCTCCCCGCCCCCACCTTCTGTGGCTGGGCCCCTCGTGCCGCCTGGGTCACCAAGCTCAGCTCCGATTCTCCCAGACACATGACTTGTGAGGCTCCGCTCCTGCCCATCTCTCCAGTGCAGGAGCAGCAGGTGGCCCGGCGGCCTCTCCTCTCCAGAGGTCTCAGAAGGCCTGTGGGTTTTCAGTGTGTTCGGCCCTTTTCCGGAGAGGATGGGAATGTTGACTTCCAGGTTCCTTCTTCTCTGGCCTGGGAACCAGAAGTCTCCTGCCTTCCTCTAGGCGTCCCTAAAACTTGTCCTCGGTTATTCACTCACTCACTTCTTCGTTGAATGCACACTGGCTGGGCTCCCGCTGTGTGCCAGCATCTGGGACACACGGGGTCCCAATGGCAACAGAAGGCTAGGACAGCCCGCAACAGCGGGGCCGAGCTGCTCGGGGCCCAGAGGGGGCTCTGACGCCCAGGGAAGGATGGTGACCTGCGCTGTCCCAGATGGGACAACCGAAGACCGACTCATGGTTGGATGTGTAAGGGGGACACATTTTCAGGCTAAAAGAATTTGCTTCTGGGGTGGGCTTTCTGGTAAAATAAATCAGTAGGGGAGCCGTTTCTGGTAATGGGACAGGAGGGGCATGTTCTCAGGCACTCCACGGGGCTTTCAGACACGGGTCCCCGGACCTGGAGATGGGCCCCAGCAATCCTTTTTGGATCTGAGTGACTTCCACGTACCAAACAAGAGTGGGGAATTGTCTCTTGGCAGGAGACTCGACTTTGAGGGCATCTATGGGCTCTATGTGTAGAAACCTAATTTCATCCACTTTTCCTGCCTCTCCCACTGGGAAACTGAGAAGGTTTCTGTACTTTCGGAACCAGAAGAGGCCAGAGCGACCACCCTTGCTGACCTGTGAACCCAAGCATCCGTTCAGTTTCCTTAAGTTTCTGGCGATCGTCACTTTGAAACTACTTTGCAAAGTGGTTACTTTGTGTAACTCCTAAGCACATAGAATGGAAACTGTAACACCTACAAGACTGCTGTCTGGTGCTTCTTGTCTGCTCCAATATTATTGCTTCCATTCAATAATTCGAGCCTGCAAACAGTTTAGTTTCAGTGAAATGAGTTTTCTCCTCAACATGTAACTTCCACCCTGGGGTAGAAAAAAAAAGCTGGGAGAGTAGTGGGCATCTAAACCGTGACAGCGAGTCCGGAAGGGGACCTGTGCATGTTGTCGGTTCAGGGTGACCGCAGGCGCGCTGGAACGAGGTGGTGCGTGCTGGGCTTCGAACCTGCTTCTCCACTGCTCGCTGGGGTCCCAGGAGATGGGGTTGCCATATGTCCACAGAGTTCAACCCTAACCAGCCCAGGGGGCACCAAACTCCTGCCTTGGCCTCTCTACCACACTCTAATGTTCCCCTCTAGTTATTCTGATAATTTATGTAAACACATTCTATATAGTCTCTTGTTATGTGCAACACATGTTGTGTCTGTTACAGATCGCAGACGAAGAATTTTGCTGCTGGGGTCTTCTGATTTACATACCCTGGGGTAAGTTGATGATTTACGTAAATATACCACCAAGTTATCCAAGGATATGCAAATCAGATGGCTCTTTGCAGTAAAATTGATCATCGTTATTCACGGACTGCTTCAGGAATAGGGTGAAAGTCACCAGCAGCGTTCTAGCAGGGAGACCAGCCTTTCTGTTCTCAGGCCCCCTTTCTTACATCAAAGCTTTCTTACTTGATCTTTCATTGGAAATATGCTATCGGCCCATCGGTTCTAATCTTCCATTCACTTTTCTGGAGATATTTTAAAAGGATAACTTTTCAGACGTTTAAAAGCCTATGGCTTTTACAGAAGTTTTATCAGGGTATTAGCAAACCTCCGGAGCCATTGCTCTGACTGATTTAGGGCCCAATAAGATCAGTCTGATGAGTGTCCGGGGTGGTAGGAAGAGCGAGACGGTGACAGAGTGGGGGTGTGGGTGCGTCGAGCTTTCACTCCAGATCTTCTGATTTCACCCTCAGCAAGTGTGCCTGGGGCTCACAGACCTTGTGACCAACACCTGAAATAGAACTACAGCTATCACCATAGGGTTTTTCATGATGCTTTTTGTTTATGTGGCTTTAAACTCACTGGAGGTAGGGACCGGGGTTGATTGGAACGGGACACAGGGGGTTACCTGGGTGTCTAATATTTATCAAAATCATCTCATTGTATACTTTAAATGGGCAAATTTTGTTACATGAAAATTATAGCTCGATGTTGATTTAAAAAAACCTCATGCCTATCTACTTGATTTTTGAAGCTTAATGATAACAGTTTTAGAAAAGACTACTAAAAATGCTCTAAAATTCAGAAAATTCAAACTAGTAACGGAAAGATGTCGTCAGTTTGCAAGCCCGCCGGGAAGACTGAGTCACTAACATAAAGATCACTTGTGTTCTGCTGTGAGCCCCCAAAACAGGACAAGCTCTCACCCAAGTGGGAGAGGAATTGCAGGACATATTAGTCTGATGAGAATACCTCCTGCTCTGTCTGCAAACACTTACCTTGCAGGGACCCCAGAGGAGTCGGAAAATCCGGCTTTCCCATCAGATCCGGAGAGCGGTGCTAGGGAGGAGCGGAGGCCCCAAATACCAGATGCTGGATGGCAGGGTGACAGCTTGAGCAGGACCAAAGGGCTCATCCTAGCAAAGGAGCTCCTGGGACTTTCTCCCAGGCACTGCCTCTGTCTACAGCTCCTACTTCTTCCCTCTCTGCCCTGCCCGGTCCGGAGAAGCATGGCTCTCCTTTCTTGGGCCTGGCCCTCTGTGTCCAAGCCGCTTTTCCGACCTTACCGTCCAACGCCAGCCCAACCCTCTCTAGCTGGGGTCCTCCTTGACCTTGACTGTTCCCGAAACGAATGACTTCCCTAGTCCATGCTTCTGTGAACCCCGCTACTCTCTCTGCCTGTCAATTCAGTACACACCCACAGCTCAAGGCCCTGAAAGATTTTCTAGAAGTCTGCCACAGCCCACCAGCTGAAAGGCGTCATGTGTCCGGAGAGTGGGAGCACCTGTAAGTTTACCCAGGAGAAAGGAAGGCATGGCCCCTCCCTCGTAGTCTTTGAAGGAAGCAGAGCTCTGCAACCACGAGCTTTCTCTAGGGAGCCCGTGTATCAGACCCCCACTGGGGCAAATCCTCCCGGAGTTCGGAGCAACAGCAGGGCCAGGGCCTTCCCCGGGCAGACCCGCGCCTTGCTTGCCACTAACACCGAAGAGCTTTCAGACCGAACACATTAGATTTATTCTTCAGTGTTTTTCGTCTTCCCCTCTGAGTGTTAGCTGCGTGCAGACAGGGCTCCAGGGCTGGCTTCGCTCACTAGCTTCTGGCTTCTAGGCAAGGGCTTGGAGGGGTCGAGCCTGTGCTCCTCTGCACACCGGGCCGACCCCTCCTGCCCTACCCAGCCCATCTTCCCATGCTTTGAGGAAACGGGTTTCTTCCTGCCTTTCTTCTCCATGCCCAGACCAAGGGTCTTTCCAGAATGAAGTTCTGAGTATTCCTTTCTCTTGCTTGGAACTCTTACCTAGGCTTCCACTGCACTGAGAAAAAATCCAAAAGGCTGAGCTGACCTTCGGTTGTCCCTGTGTGATCTGACTCTCTCAACAGACTCTCACGTCATCGGAAACCACTATCCCCTTTAGTGATGGTTTAGCCTCACCACCTCCTCCCTTGCTGGTCTGTACCCAGTCCAGTCTTTGTGCCTCAGGCCTTTGCACAATGCTTCCCTTCTCCCTGTGACGGCCACCACAGCCCCGGTTCCCTTCAGGGTTGCTTTCTCATTCTCCAGGTCTCCGTTAGAGTATCGAGTCCTCATGGGAACCTTCTTGGTTCCCAGCCCAGGTGAAGTCCCTTCTGTCCCATGGCCTCGATGGGTGTACTGTGCACAGTTCTACCTCACTCACTGGGAGATGGCTTGCTTCAGTTGTGTCTTGCCTGGCGTAATTTCACTGTCCCTAAAGTCCAGGGACAAGATGAGGCCTCTTAGAATCTGTTGGATGAATGGACCGTGATGTTTCTTTTGTAACAACACCTGAAATCTGGCTGGTCTGTTCGCGCATTTTTAGAAGGCTTAAGGAGTTCTTTGCTACTATTGAAAAGATTTCCTGCTTTCTTGGTAAGAACATACTTGAAGCCGTGTTGTGACTGGTGGTTGAATGCAAAGGGAAAAATAGCATGGCCAGGCTCATTGAGGCTCAAAATGAAAATCTCTCCAGATTCATTCGGAGCAGACTTTTTGACCTCAGAATAGTGCTGGCTGGATCATTCTTCATCCTGGGCGCCGTTCTGCGCACTGGTGGATCTTTCCCGACATCTCTGACTTCCCCCAGTAGGTGTCAGTTGCATTCCCTACCCCAGCAGTGACAACCAGAAACGTCTCCAGACATAGCCGAGTGTCCCCACGAGGGCAAAACTGCCCTGGGATGAGAAACACGGCTGTGAGACTGCATCACGGACAGCTTGCTGTGGGGTTTGGGGCCCCTGCCTCTCTCCCACCTACGTAAACATTTACACACACGGCATACACACTCTGTATATGTTAGCCTTTTAGATTTTCTGCACTGAACTCCCACTAAATATGAGGGTTTGTACCTTATTCCTGGTCCCCCTTACTGGTGTATTTGAATGTTTCTAAATTTGTACAGCTTGGAAGCTCATGTCCTTAATGAGCCGTAAATCCTTCCCCTGCGCCGCGCCGTGGGTCTTGTGTCTGCGACGGCTCATTCTGTCCGCAGTGTCACGGGGAACCTCGGAGCCCCGGAACGTCTCCACTGCTGTTTCCACTCCGGTCAGCCAAGGTGACTTTCTGAAGGTCGGGGATACAGTCCTTGTCTGGAAGGGAAGAAGTTTAAGGAGATGCTTTAGACTAGTAAAGGGGAGGGACCGGGACAAAGACGCAGGGGGCTATGCCGGGTGGGCCCTGGGTGGGGGCCCCTGTTGGGACCAACCGATAGATGCAGGGCTTGGGGGCCTCGCTCCTGTTTTGGCCCTCTTGTTCGGCTGCAACCGCACGCGCAGAGGACACTGAAGTGTCTCCATGAAAGCACGAGGTTACCTGACAAGGGCCAGCCCACGGGGCATTGCCCGCAGGAGGCCACTTTGTCCAGCTAGGCCGCCGCCTGGGCTGTGCGTCCTGTGAGGGGCCGCCAAGCAAGGCCTGGGGATGAATTTTCAGTCCATTAGGAATGGTCTGGCCACTTCCCGTCATCACGGTCCTGACCCATGGACGGGCCAGCAGAGCAGCGGGCGGAGCGCGGCGGGAGTGCGGCGGGGTCCGCGGGGTCCTCCGTCCGCCCCCTGGGCCTTCCTTCCCATCCTCCAGCCCAGAGGGACGTGGCCCGGCCTTTCCTGGACTTGTAGCTGCGGTCTGAGTGCCGGGGCAAAACTCTGGGGCCGGAGATTCGGACTCTGCGCTCCTCCATCCGGGACTGACCGGGACAGCCTGAGGAAAGTTCCTCTTGTGAAGCCGGTCAGGGCCACACCCAGGCCCCGGGACCTGGTTCTGCTCCTGGGTTTCAAGAGTTCTTGGAAGGAGAAAGGGTATTTCAGGTGTCACTGGTAATGAATTTTATTCATGTTGTGTTTTAAACAGAGGCACCGAGGAGGGTTGATACTAAGTTGTTGCTTGGAAGGAACCAAGCAAGGATTTCTTAAGGTTTCAACGTGCAGGGACTTAGTGAATTTTACTCTACAGGTACCCGGTGTTTGGGGTTGTACTTGGCCTCTGTGGACACAGCCTGTGTCCGGGCCCCATCACTTCCACACGCCTCACAGCTCGTGTCTTCTCAGATCCTGACATTTCTACCACCACTGTTATTTTTAACTGCCGTTGAAGTACACACAACACACGTTTTTCTGTCCCACGCATTCTTGCGTGTGCGGAGGAATAGTGTAAGTGCCTTCACGTCGCATGCAGGGACGGCCACCCCCACCTCCAGGACTCCTGGGACCCTGGTTCACTTGACACCGTGCTCCTTCAACACGGGCTCCCCTGCCCTCGCTCGCCCTCCCCGGCCCCTGGTGCCCCCTTCCGCTCTCCGTCTCTACCTGGTCCCTCACGTGAGTGGGATCCACTCATCATGCTCGTTTCTCTCAGCGCAATATCCTCCTGCGCCGTCGGGGCTGTCTTGTGAGTCAGGAAGCCCTTCCTCCTCAAGGCTGGACAAGACCACGCGGTCCGGAGAGACCGAACCTTGTTTATTCATTCTTCCGAATCCACGGACAGGTGGCTTCTTTCTACTTTTTCGCTACTATGGATAATGCTGTTACCAACCTGGATGTTCAAATTCTTCTTTGACCCTTTGATCATCATATAAGGTACCTCTCTGCCTCTGTTAATTTCCTGTGCTCCGAAGCCTATTTTATCCAATTAGAGTGTCGTCACCCATATTTGGGTTTGGTTTCCTTTGGTTATTATTTGCATGATATGTGTTGTTTTTTACTCTTTTATGTTGCCCTGATTATATTGTTATAATTAAAATGGGCCTCTAGTAGAGATTATTTTTTGGGGGGGGGGGTGTTTGTTTTTTTTTGGGGGGGTATCATTGTTTTAAAATCTTCTCTGTCAATCTCTGTTTGTAAATTGTGTTTCAAACTTTTGCCTAAGTCAGAGATTTTGCTTATTTTTCTGTTCTTTCTTTTTCTCTGTTTTATTTTCTCTGCCTTTCTGTGGGCTAGCTAAAAACTTTCCAGTGTTCTATTTTTTTTTTAAAGATTTTATTTATTTATTTGTAAGAGAGAGAGAGTGAGAACGAGCACAGGCAGACAGAATGGCAGGCAGAGGCAGAGGGAGAAGCAGGCTCCCTGCGGAGCAAGGAGCCCGATGTGGGACTCGATCCCAGGACGCTGGGATCATGACCTGAGCCGAAGGTAGCTGCTTAACCAACTGAGCCACCCAGGCATCCCCAGTGTTCTATTTTTTGATTTATCTTTAGTGTTGTGTGTGTGTGTGTGTGTGTGTGTGTGTGTGTGTCTGTACAGGTTGCCGAGTGTTTACTCTGGGTATGAGTTATACATGCAGGACTTATCAGTGTGCTATTTTACTACTTGAATGCAGTGCGGAACCTGACCTTCCATATGCCCCTTTACCCACCCTCATTTATAATATAATTTCCTTGATCTGGATTTAGAGCCATATCGGGTGGAGGTATAATATCCTGCTTGAATTCCCAGTGCAACACAAGGAACTCGAGGGCAGAGACTTCGTCACATTATCAGGATACTTGCTCGATTCCAGTGTTGTTTCTTTCCTCTTGCCTGCTCTGGCCATTTTCTTTCAGGTTAGAGGCATCTCCTCAGCCATTTCTCTAGGGTAGGGATGCTGGCAATATATTTTCTTAATTTCCCTTCAACTGAAAAAGATTTTCCTTTCTTTCTTCCCAAAAAGGATATTTTCACTGGATATAATAGCTTTTTTTTTTTTTTTCATAATTTAAACAACAACAACAAAAATCCAAAACAAAACCCACAAACCAATATGCACCTTCCTTCTGGCCTCTGTGGTTTCTGACAAGAAGCCCGAGAATGCTCGAGTGTTTCCTCTGAGGACAACGTGCCCTTTCTGTCTCGTTGCGTTAAAGATTCGGTCTTTGGTGTGTAGGCGTGTGATTGTGAGGCATCTCGGTGTGTATTTCTTTGGATTGGTTCTTCTCCGAGTCTCTTAGGCCTCTTGAAATTGCAGCTTTATGTGTAGTTTGGCAAATTTGAGAAGTCTGCAGTTTCCCAGGTGCTATGATTTATGTGTGCGTGCGTGTCTGCGCGTGTTTTACCCTCTGCTTTCATTCTCCTCTTTTCTCAGACTCGAGCGACACAAATCCCAAGTATCTGCCACAGTCTCACATCTCTGAGGGACAGTTTATTGTTTATTCCACTCACACATTTTTGGTTAGACAGGCAATTCATATGTTTCTGTCTTCTAGGTCATGAATTAATTCCTCTGTTCCCTCCATTCTGATGACTGGCCATCTGCTATATTTCACAATATTATTTATTTTTATTTACTGTATTTTTCAGTTCTAAAATGTCTTTATGGCTTTTTAAAAAATATCTTTAATTTCTTTGCAGGGTTTCTTTTCTATTTTTCCCCTTGGTTTCAAAAAGTTCATAACTTTATTAAAGCAATGTTATAGTGATGCTCTAAAATCTATATTTAGATAATTCTCATGTCTCTACCATCTCATGTTAGAATCTACTGTTTATCTTTTTCATTCAGTTTGGGGACTTGGTATGTTGGGTGGGTTTTGACTGAAACCTGTGTATCTAGGGTATTATTTGGAGACCCTGAATCTTATTTAAACCTTCTTTTAAGTGGGCTTTCCTGGCACAGCTCTGGCAAGGGAGAGAGGGCTTGGCTTTGGTTCTGCCAGGTGGGGGTAGGTGTCTAGGTGCAAAGAACACCAGGCTGTCTGGGGTCAAGGACACCAGAGTGGGGGACTCCTGTGGGTTCAGAATCCCCACTAGGTCTCCACTGAAACATCCTGTAAAGGGATGCCTCATTATGGCCTCTGAGACCAGAGTCTAGCCTTCCCGTTGAGTCTCAGCTGGCACAGGTGGGGACAAGGTCCCTGGTGTATTTACGCTGTGTTTGGCTGGGGTAGAGCTATTACTGACTATACACTTTCCATCTTGGTAGGATGTTCTGCCCTGGTTCTCTGGCCAGAGGCAGTAGGCTTTTCTTGAGGCTTCTTTTGCCCCTAACACACATTGGCTTCCCCATAGTGTGAGCTGCTTTATCTTCATGTCTGGGATGTCTGGGACAATAAGATGACCAAGGGAGCTCACTTCTATGTCCATCATTGAGTTCCAAGGGGTCTACTAGGTATACAGTCTCCCTTCTGTCTTTCAGGAGTTCTTGTGTTACTTTACATGTCATGTTCAAAGTTTCCAGCTGTTCTTAGTGAAAGAGGTAGGAATAAGCATAATTTTTCCGTCTCTCTAGAAGCAGAAAAGACATTTTATTTTTAAGGTTTATAACGCCACTTTTCCTCTTAACCCGTTAGAAGGTTTCTGCAGATGCACGAGACCTTTCCATCTCGCTTCATTTGCTGGATCTTCCGGTCTCTCTGCACACACACATTTTTTTTTTCCTTGAGCCCTTTGAATGTAACTTGGAGATATTGTGACCTTTTACTCATAAATACCTCAATGTCCATTTCCTGTTCTTTTGCACAACCACATGACAAGTTTCAAAATCAGAAAATTTAGTTTTGATGCGATGCTAAAATGTATTCCTGATTTGTGTTAAAATTTCATCATTTCCATAGTGTTTCTCACAGCTGTTTTTTTTTCTTCAAATAAAACAGGAAACTTTTGAGAGTGAAAGGGGGGTGACAGGCATAAACAAGTCGTCTGAGCAAACCCAGATATAGTGCCACCCTATAATTAGGGCCTTGGCTCAAAGGAGAAAGCCTAAGCAGAGGGCCAGTGGGAAGAGGGAAGGGGTACAGATTCTTGGGGTCTGGGGCCTCGGGGTGGGAAGGCGAAGTCACTGTCTTCTGCTACTCAGGGTTCGTTACAGTTACGAGAACTGAGGTGGTCAGTGGAGGGGCCAGTGAGGGGCAGGGAAGGGAAGACTCAGAGGAAGAGGCTGTACCATCCAGGGGTTTGGAGGGTTGCCACACATCTGCCGCTGTCTGGCTCATATCAGAATTCTTCTTCATTCCCTCCCAAAACTATTCAATATTTTCCAGCTGAACAACACAGTAAAGATTTTCATTATCAAACTTGTCGTGACAGACCACAGATCCACAAATCAATGTGAATTCATTTGAGATTTAAAAATCCTTCTTGCATGGGGCGCCTGGGGGTCTCGGTTAAGTGTCTACCTTCAGCTCAGGTCGTGACCTGGGGTCCTGAGATCGAGTCCCGCGTTGGGCTCCCTGCTCAGTGGGGAGCCTGCTTCTCCCTGTGCCCTTCACCCTACTCGTGATCTCTCTCTGTCTCTCTCAGATAAACAAATAAAATCCTTCTCCCACCATGTGTGCTTTTCCGTTGACGCCGCGGATCTGTTCAGTGAGGAGTTACAGGTTGGCCAGGCTGTGTCCGCACTGGGCATTAACACAACTGACCCGCACCTTTCCCTCAGGGAGTTAACTTCTCAGAGACACAGACCACAAACTAGAAACAAATGGGACTGGCCAGCCCTGTGTAAGGAAGAGCGTGGTGTGCACCCCGGACCCAATGGAGCAGGACGGAGTGGCCGAGGAGTCCGAGGGCAGCTGAACACCCGCCTCTCTCAGCCAGCAGGGGCAGAGCTGCTGAAGACATGGTGTGTGGGACAAAGTGGAGGTAGGTTGGGGGCGAGTCCTGCTCCCGGGGCCCCATGTGAGGAGGGTCTAGGCACTCAGAAGGGCCAGGGCCAGAGCCGAGGGTGGGAACATGTCCGGCATATTGATAAACTCCATGGAGGCCAGAGGGGCTGGCGTGGGGTGAGCAGGGGAAGGGAAGAGGGGTCGGCCCGAGAGGGGCCCCAAGGGACCTGGGCGTTCCTCTGGGTGCTGTGGGGCTCCTTGGGCAGAGAAGGGGCAGTCTGGTGCCTGGCTGACAGGAGGCTCCTGGAGGCCTTGCCTGGGCAGGGAGGCTGACCTGTCGTTGGGCCACGGGTGGTGGCCCAGTCGTAGCTCCAGCCATGGACGGTGGGGAGAAATGGTCTGATTCAGGGATGCCCTGGAGATGCAGCCGAGAGAATTTTCTGATGATGCGCATGTGCTTAGAGACTTGGCTTCCACCTTGGAAAGGGTGCTGATTTCACCACCTGGGCCGGGGGCCCGAGCTGGTCCCAGGATAGAGGCGCAGGGCCTCACCTGCAGACAGGGCCATCTGGAGGGGTCCATTAGACGTCCAAGTAGACACAGCGCTTAGCGCCTGGGGCCAGGGAGCCCCGACCAGACTGAAGAGACAAGTTCACGAGTCATCGGCCTGTGGAGGGCACGTGAGTTCTGTTCCTGCTTCCTGGAGAGGCCAGGGACGAGCGCGGCCAGGCTGCCTGGGAGCTGGTGAGGGGAAGGCCCCTCTGAGACCTGCCAAGTCCTGCACCTGCCTTTTCACAAGAGCCCCCTGCGCACTGCAGGGCTTGGGAAGCCCCGGCCCAGGGCTTCTGTGTGGACAGCGAAAAGAAGAGCCCTGAGCACTTCTCTGAGGTCAAACAGAAGAACAGGAACTACAGAGGTAGGAGACTGTGAGGGAATGTCGGGGGAGACCAGAGACACAGGATGCGGCACAGGGTCCCTGTTGCTGATGGGACAGAGTACGAGCACCGGGAGGCCCGGCAGGACCCAGGCTGTTTGGAGGAGGAAGAGGGACCCAAACTTTAGGCGACAATGTGACCATGTGGGCGAGGACCCCGGAGACTCAAGCCGGTGGAGAGACCGCCCTGTGGAGAGGTCGGGCTCCAGGAGGGCTGAGGGAGGGACAGGGGCTGGGCACTGCGCACAAGGCCATGCACGTGCTTCTTACATTTTTATGTGTGTTTTGTTTTATCTCTGAAGGAGGAAAGCAGTGTTTCTCTGGCCTGATGCGAAGTGAGGGTGTGTGTCTGTGACGACCATGCCCGGTGAGGTTCTCTGTACACGGGATGCAGGCCGTCAGCTCCCCCAAGCTCAGAATCCCCTGACGAACTTCATGTAAAACAGTCACTAAATATTTGTGACGTTCAGCTCTGTTAAAAGGACACAGTTTCAAGGGTGGCACGGGAAGACACGTGGCCATCGTGGGGGACATCTGCTTGTGGGAGGACAGCAGCACGCGGACCCCAGGCTGGGGTGCACTGGGGTGGCCGGAAACCCCACGACAGGATGGGAAACAGGCCTAACGCCTCTAGCTGTGTCAGAGGTGGGTCGGCCCACGCTGGATTCACATGGTCCAAGCACCCCTCGTCCCCAGGACGGAGTGTGGGGACGCGGACTGCACACAATGCAGAAAAGGGAGCGGTCTCCTTGGATGTGGCCTGCAGGAGACTTGCCGTCTCTGAGAATGTGGCGGACCGCAGTGTGGCTTGGGGACACGGCAACCCAGTTTCGGCCTCTGGAAAGGACATCGTCATCCTCAGCAGCGAGCAAACTCAGCCGCAGGCGTGGGGCCTCGGGCGTGAGCAGGCCTTCCCGCGGTGGCCCGTGCCATGGCAGGTTCATGAAAAAGTCATTAGCGGACCGCCCCTCCTGCCTCCGTCCGGCAAATTCGTGCCATAAATATCGGCACTCGTTGAACGGGACATCCTTCTGCCCAGGTCGCCCTCACTTCCTGTCTCGAGCCATATGTTTCTGTTATTTATGTCAAGAAAATGGCATTTACACAGCCGCTCCCGTTTGTGGACGGGGGTCAGCTCCTCTGACGGAGCACCGTGTGCGGCCGGCACTCAGCCCACGGATCCTATCCGCTGGTGCGCTTTAAAATGAGCTTCCCGGCACCTGCTGGGATAAACAGGGCAGAGCAGACAGATTCATCTGCCCGGTGGGGAGGTTGGGGCCGGGAGTCCCGGGGGTGGGGGGGGAGGCCAGTGGCGTGGGCCTCAGCCCTGGACCCGGGCACTTCACTGAGACACTACTATGGCCCTCGGTATCCCTTCGACGACCACTCAAGTGATGAAGAGCTTTGGCAGGAGAGGCGCAGAGGGGCCTCGCTCTCCAACCTGCGAGTTTTGCCCGGCATGTCCTTGTCAGGGTGCTGAGCTCGCTGTCCGAGGCGGCGGCTGGCAACACCCACCAGCGATTAGGAGAGCTTTCCTGGTCAACGTTGTTCTTCAAGTTAAAAATCAGTGACTGGACAGGAATATAGCTTTGACTGGCCCATGACTGCAGGTTCCGGGATTAGACACACATTTCTGGCCTTGTTTTACGGAGACACAAACACACCAGGGGGAAACATACCCATGACACAGGTTTGGAAATAATATAATTGTTGATCTATAGTTTTGGATAAGATTAAGACATCAAGAGTTATTTTTCAGTTAAGAGAGTGTAAGATAAGGCTGAGGTTGCATAGACTTCTGTGTTAAGTATGTTACACACACGCCCATGCACACGCACAAACCTACACCGACTCACTCACACACATGGTCCCCCAGCATCACCCATATTTTCCTGGTAACCACCCAGGTGGTGACTTAACATGAGGGCTTCCGTGTCATTTGGTAACTCAGGAATTACTTTGATCCTTTGAAAAAACAGTAACTTAATCCCGAAGCGTCAGGGCTGTTCTGGATTTCTCTATATAACAATGACAGTGTAGTTCAAGCAATTTAACTAGAACATTATAAAAGGAGAGAAAGTAGCCATCTAAGCTTTTTTTTTTTTTTAATTGAACTTCCAAAAGCTTATGTATTTTTTGTTAGTGTGTTTATCAGTTCGACAATGTGGTGCAGCTTCAATTTAGTGTCTACAGAGCAAGTTGGACCGAAATTGAATATAGATCAAATCTGGAGCTTGCCAGTGGAACAAATCAGTCTGATTATATGGGATTACATGGTGCATGAATTTTTAAATTAAATAGTTTCTTGCCCTATTAAATAATGTCAACAGTCGTGTTGTGGTGAGTTATTTTCACTTCTCGTCTACTTTTATATACAAGTTTGTTTTTTTTCCTTCTATTAATCAATACTATTTAGACGTGATTGTACTCAGGATCTCACCTCTCCCTCTGGTGAGTGTATTCACGTCATGCAAAATTTCAGACTAAATCCTTCTCTTTTTTTTCTGTTTAGTTTGTTTCACTGCATCATTCTCTAGAATTCTTGCTGATTTTGTTAGAAAGCCAAATTATGTATTTTTCATGGAGCAAATCGACACAGAGACCTTCTTCTTGGCAGTTCCTATAGTAGTCACCGAGTCTGCGTCTCGTATGCCTGTCCTGTTCGCGTGTCCTGTTTGCCGCTGGTGATCGTGGGGCCCGTGTGCATCCAGGAGCTCGAGCTTCTGAGAGCCAGTGAGTGGGGGATGCGGCCCCGCTGGACATCCCTCCACGTCCCCCACCCTGTGTGTCACAGGCGACCTCAAATGCTAAAATATGCCTTGAGTCTCAGGCCATGTGCTGCTGTCTTTGCTCAGAGCAAACACGGTTTGGCAGAGCTGTGCAGGCAGGGCTGAAGCGTATTCAAAGCAAACCAAGATCCGCGACCCCCTGGCGCCGAGCTTTGTCCTTATCGCTGCTTTTCTGGGTCCTCGCTCTCTTCCCCGTGAGCGCAGGTAAAGAATTCTCACTTTAGTTCAGAATTGTCTTCTCGGAATCACAGACGTCACCACAAACCGTAACGGCCGCGGTGCTGTTTCAGCCCACGTGTTCCTGTGCCGGCCCCACACGGTTACTTCCCACCTGGCGAGGCCCGGGACCACACGCTCCGTGTCCTCCGGGGCCAGCGGCTGCTCCGCGTGGTCCGTGTCCCCTGCCTGCAGGCAGAAGTACTCCGTGGTGCCCAGTGCCCAGCGCGAAGACTCCGTGTTGGCTCTGCCAACCCCTACATCGTGTCGGGCACAGGAGAGCCACTGCAGAGACTTTTGGTGCTTATATGAACGTGCAGATTTGCTCCCTGTGTATGGAAGGTACGGAGGGATCTTGGGGGGGAGCAGCTTCCAGAACCTTCTATGTAAAAGTGATCACCTGTGATCACGATGTGCTTGGAAAGCTTTGTTGGTGAACTAGTCATGTTTTCTTCTCAGGTAGCAACCTCCTTTCGAACCGATTGCACCCTTCTTTGGGTTGACTTGGGGACAAGATTGCAGAGATGGGGGAAATCAATTCAGAAACTGCGTGTGTGCGTGTTTACTTGGGTTCAGATCCTCTGTGAGGAGCTTTCCTTCCACACACACGTTCCCAGGGGGACACGTGCAAATACAGACGGCGCTTCTGTGTCAGCTGAAGTCGTGTCTCCCGGGAGCATGGAAGGATTTGAACGGGGGATGGAGAGATGCTCTGGATGCACAGAGAGGAGACTCCCTCCCCTGCGGCGTCCACCAGCCACGCCGCGCTGTCTGACCCCACCCGGGCCGTCCCCCCTTGCTGGCGTGTCGGCCCACTGCTTCTCCCCTGGCCCCGTCCGCTCCCAGCGTTGCAGCTGAACAGCAGACCTGCAGACAGGACGCGTTCGGCCGCATGGGTTTGAACGACTCTGCACCCATGCCTAGATGAGGAGCGTTTCCGTCACTAGAGTTGGCGCTGTGCCCTCTTTTCTTTCTTTCTTTCTTTTTTTTAAAGATTTAATTTATTTATTTGACAGAGATAGGACACAAGCAGGGGGGCGACCAGGAGGGGGGAAGCAGGCTCCCTGCTGAGCAGAGAGCCCCACATCGGGCTCCATCCCAGGACCCTGAGGTCATGACCTGAGCTGAAGGCAGAGGCTTCACCCCCTGAGCGTCCCGGAGCACTGGTCCTGTGCCCTCTGTCACAGTCCTGCCCGGAGCCCCCGCCGCTCAGACTTCTTTCTGAATTTCACTCCGCATGACGGTCACGTCCTTCAGTCTCACATCCGTGGAATGATACAGAATCGTGCTTTGTTGCTCGGGTTGCTCCAGGACTTCACGTCGGGGAGAGCCCCGCGTGGCTGCCTGGACCAGCTTCACCTCGCTGCTCGCCCCCGTGAGCAGCGGCGCCCGCGCAGGCCTGCGGATGGCGGCGCTGCGCCCACTGCGGGCCACGATGAACGCAGGGCTGGGGGCTTCTGTCCACGTCTTTTGTGCACGGGATTTTCATTTCTCCTCAGTGAACACCCAAGACTGGAATTCCTGGTTTGTGGAAAGACTATATGTTTGACTTTATTGTAAAAATGCCGGAAGGTTTTTCAAAGCGGAATGCAGGCGGGTTTCAGCAATCCCGGCTCCGACTGCGACGGCCGCACAGCCGGCGACACTGGGCGCCGCCTTCATTCCCGCTGCCCTCTGGGTCTCAAGTAGCTTCTCACTGGGGTTTCGGTCTGCGTTTTCCTGACGACGGATGATAGTGAGCGCCTTTCTGCGTCGCGCGGGCTGAAGCGCGTCTTCAGACGCTTGGCCTGGGAGCCTCACGCCGCCTTCCACCACCGCGCGGTGTGGTTTGTCTCGGCGCGGGGCCCTCGTCAGGGGCGGGCGTGGACCTTTTCGCCCTGCTCTGTGGCTTCTCAACTGCATTTTTTAGCATGTTTTCAATATCACAGTTTTAAAATTTGGATAAAGACCAATTTGTCAATGCTTTCCATTTTTGGTTAATACACTTTGTGCCTTATTTAAGAAATCCCTGCAACCCCCACAGTTGTGAAAAATTCTTTCTACACGTCCTTCTAAAAGGCTTATCAACTTTACTATCTGTTCGGGTTGATAATCCATCGTGAATTAGTGACTGACACTGTGCAGCGGGAGGAATGAGGTTTGGGTTAGTTTAGGTTTTCCCTACATGGACATCTCGTTGTTTTGACACAGTTTGTTGAAAAGTGTGAATTCCCTTGACACTGTGGTTGAAAATCAATTTTTACTTCAGACACAGGGGACCTTCCGGACCCTTCCATGCTGTCAGCTAGCAGACGTCTGTTACGATGGCCCCACACCACCTTGGTTAGCAGAGATTTATAGTGAGTCAGGAAATAAAAATGCAAACCCTATGACTCTGATCTTCCAAAGCAAGCTTGTTTGAGCTACTCTAGGTCCTGCGCCTTTCCGTATACATTTGAGACTCAGCTTGCCAATCTGTGCATAAAAGCCTGCTGGGTATTGCATTCTACATCTAAACTAACCTTCTTATTGCAAATATTATACTCTGCATTCTTGTACCCAAACAGTCCTAGAGCATCACCTTATCTCTGTGCTAGTTCAAGCTCGGAATTCAACATCCTCCACAAGTTTCTTGTTCCGGAGAGATTGTGCGACTCATTTTCCCAGTGTGCTCGCGTGTCCCAGTTCTGTGTCCCCCTCCTAGACTATCTCCCTCATCAGAGCTCCAAAGAACGGAGCCACCTCTCCTTTGAGAGTAACGTTTAATCTTGACTCTTCTGCACACGTCCTGTTCATTACCCAAGAGCGCTCTGCGTCCTCTCGCTGACTCCTCTGTTCGTAATCTGAGCGTCCCACGTGCTCACGATGAGGACGTCCCGTGGTTTGCTGACCTGTGTCCAAGGCAGGTTGTGTGGTACTCACAGAAGCAGCAAAGGACAAGGATGTCCCAGAGTCAGGGCGGGGTGCCCCAGGGGCTCGAGGGCCCCCGTGGAGCCGCAGGGAGAGCCTTCAGACCACGAGGGCACTAGTCTCACCCAGAGATACACAGAGTTTGCCTTGGTGTGAAGCACCCTTCTTGAAGGCCCAGCCGCACCAGGCTGCCAGCCCCAAGGGGGACCAGACGCTTATCACCCCATGAGCCTCACCACTTAACATACTTAATGTGTGGTTTGCAGACCAACTGGGTACAAAGGCAGACCCAGCCTGGACCTGCTGATCTGGGGTCTGCACTCAATCTGCTGCTCTGGAGATCTGGACCCTGGCAGGTCAGTAGGAAGCTCTTGGCTTAGTGCCAAGTCACCCGGAATAGCTACTATTAATTAATGTGCTTTATCTGTGTTAGTAAGAAGGAGAGGAGAAGAGGAGGTTATGATCGTTGTTCAGATTCAGAATTCGGCTTTGCTTCTCTTTCCATTGGTGATGCTCATTTGAGTTGTGAGTTCTGTGGTCAGCAGGAGACAAGCAGGGAGGGGGCAGGGAGCAGAGCGACGTGCCGGCGACAGCTCTCCCTCCAGGGCTTCCGATCGCCAGGAGAGCCTCGGGCTCCAGACTGTCAGTCTGGTCGGCCTCAGGGGTAACCGCAGATTGCCCACCGGACAATCTTTCCCCAGGCGGGGACCCTGAGACACCTGCAAAGTCCACTTGGGGACATCTATCACATCAGTAAGCAAGTAAGCAGCCTCTGTCTTCCGAGGACTGTGACGTTGTTAGTGTTAGAAGACCAGAGTATGAGGACCTCATGATGCTCCTGAGTTGAAATGCGCATGTTCTGTTACTCATGAGGCAATTAAGGTGAGTCTGGGCAA